>NW_026555347.1:545000-620000 GCF_029017545.1 Prosopis cineraria
ACCTTCTTGATTCTTTCTTTTACTTCGGAATGTTTGACTTACGGTTCTCTCTTCTATTTTTAGTTCGCCACTCAAATTGCGTATGTAAGGCCTCTCTTCCTAACAGCGCATCAGCGACATCCTAGATTACAGTGTTAACGGCGCATGTGCGACTGCTACTGAGGCTGAGGCTGATATGCGACATCCCGGATACCAGAGAAGGGATCGAGCCCACACTCGGTTCAAGGCTTTAAAGAATGAATACCTGAGTGAATGGGAATCCGATAGTTCTACCAGCCTGGGAAGAGGAGTCAGAGGAAAGAAAGCTGATATAAACAGCTCCATATTAGCGAATTGCCTCTTTTGCCCGTTGGGTGCTGTGAGGAGTTTGCTCCATCTCCGATACTTATCGTCGAGCTGCTCCCTGCCTATCTAGTGGGGACTGCTCGCCCTACCCTAATCGAATTTTCGAACTCATCTATCGGTCGGAACAGGTCTCGCTAATCACTGAGAGACGATGTTCATTTGATGTTGATTCTTTTTCTGGCTTACCCAACAGCCGCTCTGATGACTTTCTTTCCTCGTCACGGAAATGAAGCTTTCGGTCAAGCGGGTTCAACTCGTTCTCGTGCTGGCTTCTCAAACCAAACAGATACTGGTTGAAGAAAGGACGGCATGGCTGACTAGTGAGGATGCCCAGGTTCGGACCTTCTATTATGAATACCGGAACTCCACTTCTTGCGCCTATTGGTACAAGTGGGTTAACTCGTTGCCGAAGTCCTTCCTCTCCCACAACCAACCATACCTTCTTTTCGGTGGCCTATTCCTTTTGTGCCTAATGTTGGGGTTCTCGGTTTGGTGGTGCATCGCACCTGAACAACTACTACTAAAGCCTGCTACACTGGGGGCACTAGACCCAAAAGAACTGTTTAGGATCGCAACGGACACCCTTATCAATCAGGTTTGTAGCACGCACCCGCAAGCAGAGCAAAGTGGTTTCTAAAACTTCAACAAGCTCGGCAGGGCTTACAATTACAAAGGGAACTCCAATTGGAAGGCTTTCAAAGTAACTTGGCCTATTGATCTTGACCAGCCTCGACTGGTTCCACAGCAAATGTAACTTGCCTGTAAACTATTCCCTCAGCTGGCACGACATTGAGAAGAGAATTGCAAATATCTTCACTGGTTTTAGAAAATGGAATCCAGTCCTGGAAATGGTTCGCACAAGGAAGGAAAAGGAGGGTCTCACACCGGTGTAAAATAAAAGCAATTTCCTTAGACTCAGAGATTGCATTTGCTGGCCTTTAACTGGCTTTACAAAACAGGCTTTTATCACAGCCTTGATCACAGGATGGGAAAAGTACCGGCCTGGACCCCAAAAAAAGAGATCACCATCGGGACCGGTACTGCTACTAGATTACCCCTGTTTTGTAAACACTTTCAAACTAGCCAGCTGGATCTCAAACTGGAGAAAGAGAACTCCAGTTCTATACCTGGGGCTGGGAACTCACAATCGATAGAGGGGCTTGCCACAGAACGTCCATCCTATAGGTATAGAACGATCATCCTATAGAACGGACATTACGGTGAAGAACGGAAACCCATTACTCTTTGAAAGAAGCCTGCTTGACTATAGAGCTCTCTTTCATATCACATTACTTATTCTATAAACTTCCTCACCCGGGAAGGACTCACTCAATGGCTAACTCTTTGCTGGCAGGTTAGCTTAATATACTTAATATCCCACGCTTACTCTAGCTTACTTGGGATTCCCTAACCCTTTCTTAGCCGATTATCCGGTTATTGCCTCTTCTTCGAGTTATGCCCCGAAAAAAGGAAACCTGGCTGAAAAAGCAAAAGCTGCCTTAGGGCTTATCCCCTATCGCTTCTATCTGGGTATGCCCTACTTGGGCTAATTAGTCAAGACCTAGTTGGTCAATCAGTATACTGAGACTTTATTCCATTTTTGGATCTGTTTGAGACTCCTTAGCTACTTTCCTTCTTGGCCGAGTAACTTCTCTCCTAAACTTCTCTGATTGAACAGTTGGAAGACCTCCGATGCATCCCTAAATAGGGCTGTTAGGTCGTACCTATGAAATGCAAACTCATTGCGAGACTCTTCAACCGTTCGACTTGGTCTCGTGCTTCTCTTGATAGCAGCATCCGGAGCAAACAAAGCAAAGGAATCCGAATTCACTCCACTACCTTCTAGCTGCTTTCCAGACTCGGAAAAGTAAGCAATCCAATGAGTTGCTTACTTCATTTTACGATAATCCAAGTGGAGCTCTGGTATTGGTAGAACTACTTCTTCATTAATTCCCACATTGGGCGTGGGACTTAGAAGTTATAAGACTTGAGTGGGAAGCCAGTGCCTCGGACGTGGCCCTTCCTTCAATCAAAGAAGAAGCAAAAGAAAGGGAACCCTTAGCGATCGGGAGATAGTGGCTGTATCGCCCGAACGAGAAAGAAGAGGGAAATCCACGTTTTTGTTTGTTAAATCCATGGTTTTGCAACATGGGAGTCTTAAGCATATTAAAACGACAAAACAGCCCCAATCCCTTTTGCTTTAGATGCAAGTCTTATAACCGGACGGAACTGCTTAAGCGAAGCAAACATTGACTTTTTCTCTCGGAAGGGAAGTCCTAGAGTTTAAGCGGATATGGTATACTGGACCGGAGGTACGACTAGCTATTGTTAAGCACGAGGGTTAAACCATACATGATGGATTCTTTCCAGTGCCAGGCGAGGAAGCGAAGCAGCATCATCACCTCCCCTGCCCGGGAGGCTCCCATCACTAGCTCCATATAGGCCCCATGGAATCATCCGATCTAGAGCGAGCCTCAAAGCAAGATCTTTCTCCTCCCTTTGGGATGCTTCTCACGGCCCTCGAACTATCAGGACGGACTGGCGAACTCGATCTTGAAATGTATCTGCTAAGGCGTTCTTGGTGATCTCGACTAGATAGAAGTAGGAGAGGGGATCGCTACAGTTCTATCTCTATCTCCCGGGCAACCAACTGTGTGTCATCACGTGCGTGCCACGTGGAGGCGGATTCCGGACCTATTATGAGGGAGTTCTTCCTCAGAGGCTGCAGGAGGGGCGGTCAGAGCCCTACGATTGTCATCAACAAGGGATTGGATTTTCCTTTCCCTCCATCGTTAGAAGACATCTTTGTTGGTGAGACAAGAGAGGTATTGTAAGAAAGTTTGTTGGTGGCCATAGATGAATATAAAGACTTCATACCTGAACGCACTCGAGTCCTTCAACGATCGACTTGAAAGTCAAGGACAAGTGGCAAGTTTTGCTTTGAATCCGGATGTCCGTGATCAATAGCAGTTCATTGCCATAATGTTCAGGTTGTTTAGGTCTCTGCTTCATTTCATGTGCGGGTGAGATTATTGTCTCTGTCTTTTTTTCCTTCCTAGTGGATTGTAATCGATAGACCGAGCCCGCTCTTCCTGGGTGTGAATTTCTGCCTTTAGTAAGGACACCGACCTTGTTATCCTTATCCTGATCGGGCATTCCAGGGTCTTCTGTGCATTTCGTCTAGTATCAGACGATTCTATTTATTTATTCTACGAAAAGAATATCCGGAAAGAAAGCAAGTGGTGCATCTATTCTCCTAAATGGAGTCTAAGTCCCCGTTAAGCCATTCAACGAGGTAATCCCGGCATTAGATTGAGGCAAGGGCGGCTATCCCTTTCTGTCTTTCCTGGTTCAGTATGAAAAGATTCAATCTTACTGGCAGGATTGTTCCCAGGTCATTGCTCTGAGACTAGCATCACATTGAGTGCACCAACCGGAAGGATCGAAAGGCAAAGGTGAAAGCCCAAATCCACGCTCTGGTTCCGCCCCTCTGTGAAAGGGCACCTATTGCGGTCACCCACGTCGAAAGCAAGGAGGAATTCAAAAAGCAGGCGAAAGCTAGGAGTCAGGGGCAAGCAAGGGTCAGCCCAACCGAAGGAAATTCAATTACAAATGAAGAAAGATACATTCCAACTGCTCCTAAGGTAAGGGCACGTGTCTACTGAGAAAGCCGCTCCCGGAGCTCAGAAGGTTTCATTTCTTCCGGCCGAAGTAAAATGAATGAAGTAGGAAAGTGGTCTCAGAGTCATCTGAGATAGGAGTATAATGCTTTATCCGTTTCATTCACTATTGAATAGGTGAGCGAAAGACCGTAATCCAACTAAAAGAAGGTGGGCACTTGCACCGAGTAAGAAGGATAAGTCAATCCCACAATTTGCTCACTTGCTGGCGCTCAAGCCCTTGCTTGTTCCGGTAGCTTCGAAAAGCATTTTATTTGCTTTGCTGACCAAAACAAGGGCTTGTTCCGGTACGAAAGCATAAAATCCCTTGTCAGCTTGGTTCTTCAGTCAGATCGGTGGGAATCTGGTACGAGCAAGCGTTGAGTAAAAGCTCTTAAGAAAGGAAGAGTCGGGTCTTGGGTTGGGTTTCAAGTCTTTCAAGTATACAATCTAAATGGATGAACCCTGTCCTATTATATTAATAAAAGGGAGTCACAGAAGGTCTGGTACGGACCTCCAACCGAAGATAGTTCCCGCCCCAGGAATAACTCATTTTTGGAGATCGCCTTTTTTTTGCTTTTGCTTTTTTCTCCGCTCCGGGTAATAAAAAAGTGCAGATCCGGGGACTCTCTCCGAAGGCCAACTTCTTTCGTTAGACAATCAGTTATGTACGATTCAACGGCCATTCATGGAGCCGAGGTAAGCGCTGAAATCTCTTTCTGCCTTCTTTCTTGTTCCCCCCGTAACCCAAGGGGTCAATTCGAGCCAAGCCCGGACCCCGCCGTCTTCTTTGATTTCTTCCAGAGGTCAGGACTCTTCCAAGTGCTTTTCTTCGTTGTTCTTTCTTTCTGCTATCTCCTATAGGCCGTCTCATTGGTGCATCTCCTGTGTAAGACTGCTCTTCTAGTAGCTGCATACTTCGTGCATGAAATCAATGGCTTTGACTTTTGGCACATAATAGGTTGTATTTCCTTCCCCTAATGGCTCTATCTCTGAGGGCAATAGCACTGGCCAGAGTAGCAAGCTATCTTAGAAAATCTTCTTTCAGAGAATCGATTCTTCCTCCTCTCTCCTATCTAATAGGGGAATTGAGTCCTTCATCTCGTCGGTCTAACTTCGTTACCCTACCCCGGTCAACAGCCTAGTTTCCTAGACCTCTGTCTATCCCGATATTGATATTGAGTAAACCCCGCTAACTTAACTCCGACGACAGGCAACCGCGGCTATCCCGATTGGGATGAGAAAGGGGGACTTGAAGGACAATGGGCGAAAGCCCGATCCAGCAATATCAATATCGCGTGAATAAGAGTGAAGGTCTATGGACTCTCTCTTTCCGAGGTCACTCTCACTAGAAGTAGGAGCAGTAGGACATCTTAGTGAACAACCGATTCTGTGAAACAATCAGTTGTTAACCGAGTAGGAACCTACTCTCTTCCCTCCAAATAGCGTAATAGAAGGGGTCTGTTTAATATGATATGCTCTGTACCATATTCTCTTTCTTTGCGAATATGTTAATCTGGGAAGCCAACCAAAGCCGAGGCCATTCAACCGTTATCCTATGGACCGAGCTTCCTGTAGTTAAATAAAGAGAGATAAGGCATGCTCCCTCAGAAGACTATGCTATTGAGCCTAAAAGAAAGAATAGGGCGGGAGCGAAAAAGCAAATAGAAAAGTCTTTTAACAGAAGGGAAAAAACCTGTCCTGTGACTGAGCTCCGAAGTCTTTCATTCATCCCTTCCCAGAGTCAGGGTTTTACCTACCTGATCTGGCTATCCGGTCCCAGTATGAAAAGATTCCCGATTTCCTCTATGGCGAGATTGATCCTTTCTGCTGGAGCTCGTTTAAAGGCGTGTTCGGGTTGTTAGGATATAAATTGATCACCCTTGCCTTGCCCGACTTCAATCGACGTTGAGCAAAGGCTGGGGTTGTACCAGGTTTAAATAGGTACAGTATTTGGAACAATCAAAATCGCGGCCTCTAAAAGGCGAATTTCTCGAGTAAGGTGTTCTGTTCTCTTAGAGACCTAATGGTGATCGGTATCGACCCCTTGTGTGAAGGAGGTCGTCCTACTCGCGAAAAGGTTACAACGGTCTGGCAGCACCACAAATTGTCCCACGCGCCAAATCAAAAGAGGAAGAACCACCCTTGCTTGCATCTCTGTCAGTTCCACAAGTTGGTTTGACCGAGTGAGCTCCTTTGGCCAATAAGTAGTAGACCTTCCCCTCGCTTCCAGCTCGAGAGACCTCTATCTAATAAGGGAGTCTTAGGGTTGGTTTTCAACCCCTTGGTGATCCTTTTTGTCTTGTTTCCGCTCCTCTAGTAAGGTAATGGAATCGAATTAGGTTAGCTCTTTCTAGCGATCGGCTAAGATCGAATGGAACTGTCTTGGATTGAGACGGAAAAACATATATATAGACCGTGTTCCGTGATTGAATTGTAGCTTGTCCCTATATTCATGCTTGGGCTGATGCTTTACTTAACTCGACCCAAGCGATGCCTTTCGACTCCCATGCCTTTCTTAGTTGGACCAACCCAACCGGCGATTTCAAAAAAAAGTGTTCTTGTTAGAAAGAAGCGGATAAGTTCTTAACTACACAAATCCATGGATTTTCCTAGAATTTGGATATTTGATTCGAGTGGGAGTGATACATCCTCCAGCTCTCATAATACTCACCAGTTTGATAATCAATCTACGACTACAATTCACGACTATTCTTATAATAGTCAATTGTCAAGTTCAAGTACTTTTGGTTTTGGAAGTGATTCTATTTCTCTTGGTTTAAATACTAACTATGGTTCTGCTCCCCCGGATAGGCTTGAAAAACCTTGCTTCTTTTAAGAAACTGCTTGCTTTCAAGCGGATTGCGTAAGGTTTGTAAAGGTTTTTTTTGGTTACCCTGCCAGGGTCAGCTTTCAGGAGAAGTGTGCTAACGTTGAAGTATAAGAGGGTGCGTTAGCACAAGAAAGGTGCTGACGCATTGAATACCTGCTGGATTGTACGTTAGTGCTTACACTTTCTTGAACTGAACTGGCTAAAAAGACTCTTGGCTTTATCACAAGGCCCACAAGCTTGATCACTAACTTGCTAGCTTTCCTAAAATCCCTACTAGCCTAACCTAGGACTGCAGTAAAGGTGGAAAGGGCACTCATATCAACCACTGGACTGGGGACTCATACTTTTGACTGGAAATGCATAGGCTATGTGCGAACATTGTCTATTATAAGTATAGAGCTTGTACTGGAAAGGAAACCTATACCTATAATTTAATAGTAAACTAACTCGCCTGGCACGAGATAGGAACTACCAAGGAAGAAAGAAAGAAAGCTTTACAGGGGATAAAGTAGCAGGGAGAGAGGGATGTAACAGAAGTCCTAAGAGATGGACTTAGAGAGCGAAGGACAGCAACTCCAACTACCGGAAACAGCCGTTACATTAGCTCGAACATTCGAGTTAGAGATGAAAAGGACCGCCCTTCAGCTATCAGAGTATCGCCCTCCATTAAATACAATTTTGTGGGTCAGTGACCCCGTCCCCTATTAGAGAGGAAGAGTTCCGTTGTGTCCAGTCATCGTCTATTCAACTCAAAGAACTTTACTTTCACTTCTAGTTTGATTAGCATAAAGTGCCAGCTAGGCCAGCCATTAGTTCCACTGCTTTCCCAAGAAGGATAGGAGATGGATCATACTCTTCAGCGGAAAAGAATGCGATCAAAGGACCCTATGAATACTACTAGCCGTAGCTGTGGTTGTGGCAGGCAGGGAAAGAGCTGTCCTTCTTTAAAGGAATTTAGTCAGGGGGATATAACCTCTATTCCATGAATAAATAAAGCAAACTAAAAGTCTGGCTGTGCGAGAGGCCAATATGACTATCTACTATATCAGTTCTTCGCCTTGGAACATCACAGGGACGGATTGAACAGCAGCTGTTAGGGAAGCTAAGGATCTCCATGATTGGTTCATCAGAAGCCATCAAGCACGAAAGCAGCAAGTCAGACTGAGTGCAATTAGTCCCGTCCTTCCTTCAGGGAAGTATAACATTCGATTTTTTTCTCACCTCGGGAGAGTGCAATATTCTAAGAAAAGAAAGGTTCACGTATGGCTATCTCCTTCTCAGATGAGAGTGACAACTAAGGCCCTTAAGTAAGGAGTAAGGAATTTCTTCCAACACGGGACGCGCTCCACCTTACGTTTTTGTCAAAGCAGCTTTACACTGGATAGGAAAAGCCCTTTCCTAGGAAATCCTTGTCCTGGCTTTGGGAGCTAAGTCGAAGACGAGCTGACGAGCATAATTAGGGTTGGAGTCTCGTGGAGTACCTTTCGGGACATTGGTTAACTTTCACCGAAGGCAATGAGTCAATCCGATCGATCTAGCCCGATGCAGGGAAAAACTTCCGCCCTATCAGAGCGAGGGAAGGTACCTCTACCGTTGAAGAGTCAAACTAAGCTTGCTTTCTTGCCTTGATCGGCGCACCGAAGCCCAAAACGATTTTGATCATTCATCAACGATCTCTGTCTATCGCCGAAAGGTGGATGACGATACCCATCGCTTCGACTGAGCATTTTGTGTCCTTGAAGCATCGTTGATTGGGGGAACCTGTCCCCCATCCTCTTTGAAAGCATGGCATGAGCGACGACGGCGACTTCATCGGCTCTAGGCAACCCTATCGCTATCAGGCCTTCGCTCCTACAGCCTTGACCGCCCCTATCAGATAAAGGCATCGCTCAGTCCGATACTGAGTAGTATACGCCGATAGACCTTTTTGGTGGGGCTAAGTTCCGGAAAGACGTCCTTTTTTTACACAAGCTAATTAAAGTGCCACAGCAACTTCTCTAAGACTAGCAGCATTTGTCCACTTCTCTGACTCTGAAGACGTCGAAGCGGTTGGCTCCCCCATTTGATTCATTACATTGCCTTCTGTAAGAGCTATTGATCATTTCTGCTAGTATTCTGTTTACAGGCAAGAAACTTTCAACAGGCATGGTACGAACCAGGCTCTAAGAAGGAAATCGGCATTAGCCAATCCCAGGAAAGGTAGAAAACTAGGGCTTGGGGTCGAAGATAAAGGCATCAAATTCAAAGGCATAGCCCTAAGGGTAAGGTATTTATTGTCCTTCCTCCAAGCCATTCAATGGCATCGCTTTTTCCTTCAACGGCAAGAACGCACCAGAGGAGAAGCCCACTACCGATAGAAAGGATATGCCTGGCCTTTGGTTTAGGTCTTCTCACTCCAACAACCTGTAAATGTCAAGTTTATAAGACAGGTAGTCATACCTGAACCCTTGTGCCAAACGAAGAAAGCAGAAAGAACAACGTGGGCAGTCTAACGATTGACAAATGGAAGAGGATTTAGTTCCCTCCTATCATCTAGGAAGTGGGGCCAATCGTGCAGACGCTTTGTCACGGAGGCTCATTCACAGCGTAAAGGGACTAGAAGGATCACAAAACAAGTCTCCATTCCTACTATATTAAGTATAGCATGCCTGAAGCTCCAATGTTTAGGGAACAGGTCTTTAGCTAGGTAAACCGTCAGAGTTTTGATTTGAGCGAAGGAATCCTGGGGGATAGAGCAAAGATTGAATGGGCAGACAGACCAAAACTTCTGACCCGGCTAAGGCAAATGGTTATGACACGACAAAAAAGGCTAAAACAGAGCAACAAATGGCCTAGAGAAGCGACCTTAATCCACTTGCTCGGCTCTTTTCGGGTATAACGCTTACGGAAAGCCTGGACCAAGGATTGCCCCTCTATAGAGGAAGTAGCATAACAGAGATGACTTAGACAAGGAAGACAACTCTTAATCACTCGTCCTCCTCTTGACTACAAAGCAGCTGTCAGCTCGCTTCCTTAGAATCTTTAGGACTCCCGGGTATCTAATGCTGGCCAAGTATCTGCTGATCATTTCCTTACCCTTAGCGAGTAAGGCTGTCTATTTCAGACTCCCCTTCTGACTCTGACGACGACGAGGTTCAGATGGGACTGGATGAGATAAGGATTGAAGAGCCTGTAAGGTTCTCTTTCCATTGTATGAACTTTGAACTTCCTGTGCCTCGTCCCAGAATACGTTCCTATCCTGGTCTTCCACTATAGGGAATTCGTAGACGTCTACAAATGTGGGCCCGAATGTCTATGCGACAGCAAAACTCGACGCGGGGCTGCTTTCTCTCGTCTTTCGAGGACTCAGGAAAGAATTCCTTTAAAGCGACTGGAACTCGCCCTTTTTTCACATACTCCTCGAGAACATTGAGGTATTTTTCCATTGCCGTCTTTCAGTGACCTTTTCCGGGGTTCGCCAATAACACCGTCGGCTTCCTTCTTATGATTCCTTCTCTCCTCCAAGCTGCTCTTAAGGTAGTAGTCTTGGAAGCAAAGGTAATATGGATATCTATGATTATAGTATCTTACCACGGGATAGAACCGGTGGGGTCCTTCCTGGTCCTTATCGAACCAGCTATTTCATTCCTGGACTGGAGAGATGGAAGAAGGATAGCTCTCTGAAAGCCCGCTGATAGCAAAAGAAATGCAAAGAAAGCAGAAGATGCGGCTTAGCCAGCTCGCTCTAGTCCCCTACGTACTGATATTTTAGGTCAAACCAGCAGTACATTACTGCTATCTGAATTAGAACCCCGTCGTTATATTCTATCGGTTAAGATATGAATGAGACTACCTTTTCGGGGTAAAGATAAAAAGATCAATTCTATTGGGTGAAGACATTCTCTTTCGGGTTAGACTGTGTGTGGGAACTGTAGAAATGTTACACCTAAGGGGTTTACCAAACCATTCTTGGCTTTACAACAGCAGCGCCTACGGTTGTTGATGAGCTTTCTTCCGGTAATGCGGTGATTACAGAATTCCGTTGCACTAATGTGGATCATAAGCAAGAAAGAGAATCGCTTTGATAGAGACTCCCAGGTGCGTATCTGGTCAACAACCTACAGGAATAGCCGGATGTTCTATTTCGAAATCCAGAAATTAAATGGAGAAGTCTTTCTCGCTTGAATCAATGGAATAAAGCAAAAGGGGTGCCCGTCGTCCTTTTGGCCCATTCCATACCAAAAGCAATACGAGAGCCGGGACCACTGCAAAAAAACTGGATTCTTTCTCTTCCTTCCCTTTCGACTCTATCGCCTTTAGTATTGAAGTCAAGTTGTTGTTTTCAGTCTATACGCTAGTAGCGGGACTATGAATCGATAAAGATCCGGCTTTCGCTCCTTAGTTATTGTTCTGCCGTTTGTGACCCGCCAATTCAAACTAAGATCAGAAGGACAGGCTACTGCCTTGGCTTCAAAGCTAAAAGCTTCCATTTAAATTATATACGTTACCACCTTCCTAAACTCCACTGATTCAACTCAAGCAATCACGGCTTCTTCAACGGGTAAGGAAGTAGAACTCTATTTCGCCTGGTTACGATCCGATCTGTCTATTCTATGAGATTTCGAGTTAGCGCTCCGTGTGAAAGAAAGAACAAGCGTTATCGCACAACCCTCGAGGCGAATCTATCTATCTAATAGCGGTCGATTAGCGAAATTCAATCAATGGCACAGCGTCCGATTCGATCACTCTATCGAGTAGAAGTACAGGGATGATTCAATCGATTCCTAAGACCTTGAAGTTTTCAATCGAACATCAATCACTTCACGGACGCTATTGATTGAGTAGCCAACCCCAAAACGCAAGAATCAAGGGGAGCGGAAAGAAGCTTCACCGATTCCGACTCTAATCTCAGGCTTCATTGGTAAGGTAAGGAAGCTCCGCAGCTCCAACATCGAATCGGGCAATTCCTCTTCCAGCCCTTGTGACATCAACAAACAAAGCGAGTTGAGCACGAAGACTTTTTCGGAGATGACTTCTGTCAATAGGCAAGTAGCGCCCAATCGAGCGAGAGAAGATAGGGATTTCTCCCAGCACTCGAAGACCAAGAGAAGAGGATGTGAACTGGCTTGGTCTCGTGATCTCATCTACGCAAATGTTCAGATCTTTCTTTGAAGGCCGGGCCCAAGGCAATGAAAGGGATGGGGCAGTAACCAACCCCAAAGGAAAAGAGGATACGAGTGAACCCGCTTGCCCGAGTCCGAGTTGACGAGGTGAAAGAGTTCAGACTAGGACAGTTCAGGCCGGTGGAAGCCAATGAAAGGGAGAAGCGTTCAACCACTAGAGCAGAAGCCGAGTAGAAGATCGCCCTTCTCTTCTATGATTCGGCCGTGAAAGAAGCCCACTTCACCATCTCTCTTGGGATGGGAAAGATCAAATGAAGCAAGCCCTTGTTGAAGGCTTTTTGCCTTCTACTGAAAGTAGCCCTGATTCTATATCACATTCTTCAGAGAAAAGAACTGTCCTTCCCTGACCTACTTTGAGTCTCCGTAGGGAAACCGGCCTGGCAAGGAGGCTAGAGGAAGGAAACTGCTCAAGTGAGCTTGAAGCAACAAGGCCTTATACGGGATAGGGGTTCAGTTCCCACGCGGGGAAGAACGTTCATAAGTAGACCTGCAGTTCCAGGGAGAGAATGTGTTTTCTAATCTGTTCTCAAAAGCAAGATGAGCTATGAGAAAGAGCAAGAACCCGGAGCGATTGGCTGAACTTACCCTAGCTCGAGCGACAGGGCGGTTGATCAAGGGATACCGGAAAGAGGCAAACAACAGAACCTCCGGGTTTGAAGCTTTTCATGTCGGGGCGAGGTCAATCGAGGGTTTTGGGTCAGTGAAAGCTCGAGTGCCCCCTTCCAAAGTCAGGTGTCGGGAATGCAACCAGTGAGGTGACCCGTTAGGGGCGGATGAAAGAAGTTATCCTGAAGCAGCGTCAAAGGCCTCTGTAGGCCCTTCAACAGGATTTTTTGTCGTGTAATTCGCATTCTGTTTTGGCTACTCACGAAACTCTTTATCCTTAATAGGAAGAACTCCCTTAAGAGGAAGGATACAAAGACCAAGCCTGTCTTTCTCTCTGAAAAAGGGCATATGGGGCAGAAAGACGATTTTTGGGGACTAATCTGCTAATGAATGAAGGAAGGAAGGAGAAGGCCTTAATTGTCTATCCAAAGGTCCGCCTTGGGTGGATTTAGGCGAATCAAGTGGGTGGGAATGATCCGAGCCCCTATGTCAATTTCAGTAAGGTAACTAAGGTTTACAATAATTCATTTCAGTAGTGCGTTACCTTGCAGCTCTATCTATCGGGTAGTCAGTCTCTTGGTCAAAAGCCGGTACCTAATTCCCCTGCTGGTGGGCCGATCCTCGTCTAGCGGTGGGAACCGGCTGGTATGGATCAATTGCTTGCCCTGTCTCTCTTCTGTTCAACCATCGAGAATCCGCAGTTATCTTTGCTCATTGGGTGGAAGAATAGGCGAAGGAATTACATGATCTACAGATACAGAGTTTCCTTCATCTGACCATAGACTAGAGCAACTTTTTATTCTGCAATGTTTTTTTAATTAATTACTCCAGATTCTTTCATTTCCTTGTAAAGATCATTTCCTTCACGAGTACGCTCACCCACTCCGCCGAATAGTCCGATTTTTCCTCCACGGCGATAGGGGGCTAAAAGATCTACTACTTTTATTCCTGTTTCAAAAATCGAAAATCTTGTATCTAACTGTATAAAGGCGGGCGCAGATCTATGAATGGGGGATGCTGTGCGAGTATCTACAGGGCCTAAATCATCAACAGGTTCGCCAAGCACGTTGAAAATTCGTCCTAGAGTAGCCCTGCCGACTGGAAGACTTAGAGGAGCTCCCGTGTCAACCACTTCCATTCCTCTCATTAGACCATCTGTAGCACTCATAGCTACAGCTCTAACTCGATTATTTCCTAATAATTGCTGTACTTCACAAGTCACATTAATTTCTTGACCGGTAGTCTCTACCTTTAACTACCAGAGCGTTGTAAATATTAGGCTGAATGCCCGGTCTTAGGTGTAGCCTTTCCCCCCGGCCAATGATTTGAGCGATACGTGTCCCCGGTTCTTTTTTTGCAAGTTAAACTTGAAAAATTGCTAGTCAAGCATAAGAGTAGGGATAAGCCCTGTAAGCCAATATGGATTTCTTTATCCTATAAAAAAAAGATGCTTTCCCATATATTTTTGAACGTCAGACATAGGATCAGTTATGCTAGCAAACAAAGACGGAGAAATCCGTTTTGCTAACTTAATCGCTCTAGATAAACTAAAGAACGATAAGTATTTTTTAACTAGCATATTAGCTTTGTCATCCCTTTTATAGATTTGTTGTCTATGAAAGGATGGTATGATCCTAGGGTAACCTGATCTAGTGAGTGATACGGAGATGGTTTAGTAAGAATATCATACGGGGTAATCCCACCGTACACCTGTTGAAGTGTTACTGCGCACTGCTTCTGATATAAGGCAGTGAACAGAGCGCCTGACCGGCGATTCATATAAACTACCTTTAAACTACCTGCTTGGCAAAGAGGTATGCTCCGATACAGAGCTCCTTGGTTAGGTTAGACCAAAAGTTACTACTAAAATAAACTTATTACATACACATTGACTTTAGTAGCCGAAGATCTTAGAAGATCTTCCACCATTTGATGAGTCTAACTATAGATATCCTATTAAAAAGGTATTCCAGATGGAAGCCATTTATATAAATATATAAGCTTCCTACGCAGGTTTGGTTACCTGCTGCTAGCCTTGCTTCACTATTAGTGATAGAGAAGCAAGGCTTCAATACGGTGCAAGACCCTGATAAGACATCAATAACAATAAGCAATCCATACGACGACATACAGGATAACACATCTTAAGGAATGAATACAATCAATCCCATCCAATACAATAAAGAAAGGCATCCATACGATGACATACCCATTAGCGAATCATAACATCAATAAAGTAGTCTGCCCCTTCCTATGCATGCCTCGCCTCCTTCGTCCTTGCGAGCCCCTTTTTGAGATAGAATCTGGGTCTCCAGCTATGTCATTGGCTAAGGCGCGATAGCAGCTCAAATCGAACAAGCCCCCACTTAGTTTAGTAAAGGCGTTAGCGAAAGCAACAAGCATTAGCTATTGAGTTTGGTTTTATTGCTGGAGTTTTCTTTCTAGATGGAACACGGGCGTAATAACAGTTTATTTTTTTCTACTTCCTCATGAAAAGGAACCACTTACTTCAACCGTAGAGGTCTTTTCCCCTAAAGAAAAAGAAGTCCCTCATTCTGATCCCCTTTAGAGTGAGTATATCTCGGTCTCCAGCTGAGCTCTATCTCATTGGCTGCTCATAGCTATGGAGGGAACTTCAGATCTTAAGAGTACTTCTCACTATAGGATTTATCGGGACGGGATTTTCCCATATACCCCATCTATCTTTCTCCCCAAGGTATTCAATGCTAACGCTAACGCTATCAGGTATTCACTAAAGCTCACTTCACTTGAGCTAGGACAATACAAATCTTCCCCCCCAGCAAGAGAACTCCCGCGCACCGTCAGTAACTAGAGCCCTATCCATCCCGTTTAAGTCTCTGCGGTCCCTTCCCCTATCCCATTTAAGGTCTTAGTCTTCGGTCCTTACTTAGTCACTTCAGCCGGTACTTAAGTTCATAATCATAAGAATTCATAGACTACACTACTCATGAGATTCAACCACAGAACAATATCGGCGACTATGAGAGGGAGGTTCGAGAGCATTTCGATCAAGCGCTCAATGTCGACCATTATCTGGAAATTTGGGACAAAGAGTTTCAAGAATTGAAGTTTCTTGAAAAGAAGGCCCTCTTACAAGATCAATTACAAAACCTAATGCTGAATGAGCGAAATATTGAGCGCATTATGGAGCTATCCCCCTATTCAAACATCAGGAAGGAGGCCTACTTTTTTATTCAAGACAAAGTGGAACCTGTGAGCAACCTGCACTACCCGTTTCAGCGAAATCTTATGGAGGGCAGTCTGAACTCTTTCATTCAAGACGTGAACACTCACGATAGGCAATCCGACATTTACCGAGAATTCTATCGCTATTTCACCGATGAGGAGTATAGGCGTTCTATAGGGCTGCCCCTCCCCTAAGCTATTGCCCGGAATTCGGACTGGCTTTTTCTTCTTTCTTTCTCGTCGGTTCTGTTATTTTGTAAAGCCCCCTATGCGGTTGAGGGGCAGCTGACCGAAAGGAAAGCGGGTAGCACTCGGTTCAAGCCGTTCGTTGGTTGTTTTAATGGTTTTCCGGGACACACCTCTGTGCGCCCTGGCCGGGCTGACAGGTTTTTGGCGCCAAAGAGCGAGGGAGAGAGAGAAATCTCTCGTTAGGTCCTGGTATTAACGCCGCGGGTTGTCGTCGGCCCGACGGACTTGGGGAGAAGAACCCACCCGGATGTAGTCTTCGTTAATCTGATTTTAGGTAGAGGGCGAACCGGTAAAACAAAGTCACGATCAGAATGAAAGGTAGTTCGACTGGGTATGTGTGTGCTTTTCCCAGGGGTGCTGGTTCGAATCCAGCTCGTGAGAAGGCCTTTTTGGTCATATTCTTTGGTATTGCTGTTAGGGTTGAGGGTGCTCTGACTAAGATAACTATGTTCCCCCTCCCTTTACTGGTTATCATACCAATTATCAGAGCGAGGGGAGTGGAATAACTAATGTGATGTCTTCTCCGAGATCCTTTCGATGAGTTCAGAAAGCACGCTGAGGTATTCCGAAGCACAAGCGAGAGGATACCTTCTTTCTCCGAATCGCTTCCGTCTGTCAGTCAATCAAGAAAAAAGGAAAAAATGACGATTACCAAAAAATGCGATTTCATAGACGAGGCGGTAATCAAGTAGCAATTCACTTTAAAAACTCTTCTTTATCGCGGGAAAGACGATCCTTGCCCTTGTTCGATAGAAGAATCTGGAGCAGATTTCCGATAGTTGCCAAGTCGAAACCTATAGTCTACATCCAAAAGGAGAGTTCTTTCAGAGCGGGTCAGGGAATCCAAATCTAAGTCAATCATAGAATCGATTCCCGTTGAAGTTTGACGAGAGATATCGGTAGTATATATAGGTTACGATTTCTTCACTCACGCGATATTGCTAGGGCAGAAAAGCGAGAACTCGAATGCTTCTCCTATTCTCTATAGATGAGACTGAGAAGTAGATCCAACCTAGTCTAGTAGTAAGCAATCTGCCAAAAGCAAGGTTTTTCTTCCTAATCTCGTAGTAGACAGGCTTCTTTTACATCCTCTAGACAACGTTCTACTTGTATGTGTTAAGCATCTTCTTTCTAAAGTAGCATGATTGGACCCTCCTCTTTCTCTTACTTAGATATCAGAGAGAGCACGTAAGACTTTCCGAGATTTCTGTTCTGTTCCAGGTTCCGGTCTGAGATTCCATATTCCATCACTTCACACTTTCTCAATCTCCGTTTGCATCTCATCACCATTTCTATCTCGATCGTAGCCGATCTCAGGTTGCCCTTAAGCTTGAACCTCTCCGGCTTCATTTCGAGGCACTATAGGAGAGCTCATTGGGTACTACACCTCAAGGGCGCTTTCTCAATCGCCAAATAGATACTGTCTGAGATGCGATGTTCTGATTATTTATGTCATTTTCAATGCTTGTTCTCATTCCTACTTGCTTCTTTCTTTCCTATTTGTCACTGAACTGAAGGAAGGCAACTAAGAAAATCATTCCTCTCGCTTCGCTCGAGTGATTTCATACCTCTCCTTCTCATTATCAGTCTTGTCCGTTCCTCTTCGCTTCGCTCGAGAACTTACCGTTCCTCACCACTCTCGCTCAGGAAAGGAACTAAAAAAAGGGAAGAGCTCCCTCTCTTGACAAGAATTCCACATCTCTACCAACGCCCAAAGGTGAAGCGAGTGGCCTTGAGGCGCAAGGTTCTGTTGTACCTATCCAATCCTCTCGGTCATGAGAGTAGCTATCGTAGTCCTTGCTCCGCCCGGAAGAGCGGCTAGCAGCTATCGAAGCTATGAATCCCGGGAGCGTTAAGTTTTCTATCGAGGTAAAAGGACCCGACTACTAATAAGTAATAATAAGTAGCGAGGGCACAAAAGGACTCAACTACCAAGTTACCAAGTGGCGAGGTAGTCAGCCCTTGACCACCTTCCTTGTGACATAAAATTCTCGGCCCTCCTCGCCAGGAGGAATGAATGGCCAGAGATCAAGGCACAGATCGATCCGAAGCGGATTACTAAAGAGATGCGAAAGCTAGAGGACCGGCTTCGGTACATCAATCAATCACTGGCTTCGCTCCCTGCAGCGCGCTTCTTCTCCTTTGCAGCGCTACTCTCCCCACCACAGCTCTCTTTTAGCCTCTTTGGCCCTTCCACCTTACTTTCTCTCGGCCTATCAAAATCAATATCCTTATGTTACTCCGGAACCTCATATCTCAAAGAGGTCCTTTCTGATATTGAAAGCAAGCTTTGTCTCATGAACAGCCACGAAGACTTTGCCCCAAAGCAGTCACTGAGAGATTCTTCCCCCCAATAACCAATATACTCATCAACGGGAAGTTCAAGGTCTAAAGCTCGGGCCCTGTAATGCTTAGGGTTGGGCCCATCATACTCTTTTAACATATATATGTTTTCCATGCTTGTTGAGCGATCAAACTACTTGTAACTGCGGATAGGCACAGTAAGAATGAAACTCGCTTTCTAAAGCCCCAACCAACCGAGGCCCCAATCGTAACCCAACTAATTAAACCCCTAGAAATCGAGATCTAGGGAGAAGATAAATAGAAATCGTAAAAAATATGGTTGTAGATAATGAAGGAGGGGAAGGCATCAGTGCAGGTAGTTCAAGGCTGAGGTTAAGCTCTCACGCGCGCAATAGACTCTATCAGACTAGGAGGATTTTACCGTACCCTAACCCCAAGAGGTTAATCGATGCAACTGCCCCTTAATTCAAAATAAATAGTCTTGTGTTTCCTTGAAAGAAAACTCCACTTTGTCATGACCTTTTCTTACTCTTTAGCTGGAAAGTCGTGCTTCTTTCGAGTGAGATGTCCATCCCCCTCTCTTCCTTGCCAAAAACATTTCAATCCGCTACTTCAACAACATCAATCGATGAAGCTGATACAGAACTTCAATCTCGCACATTGAAGGGGCCTGATATCGCCCATTTATCGATGTTTATACGAGCTTCGAAGCCCATTCAAGCGATTGAAGCGGGCAGGCACACTACATTAAATCGGTCTACGAGACTCAGTCCTGAACTCCAGAATCAAGAACGGACGGATGAGCGATTGGACCGCCTACAGGACAGTTACTGGACAGATGCGACCGTTACCTGTTGACAGATGACAGACATAAGAGCGGGAAGTTGCTCTATTTAAAGTTAAAGGAAGGGAATCGTGTACTGAGCCAGCCTGCCTTGAGTATAAGAGCTCGCCGAAAGTGCTGAAGCCTGCCTCACATCAAGGAATGACTTTCTTCCCTCAGTGGATGCTGGTCTAACTGGCCCTGTCCCATGAGTTAGGAATTTCTATGTCCGTGAGTGATCCCTATTGCTGGAAGAGGGGCTCTAAGCCTTCAAGTCTTCGCTCCTCCCTTTCTCTCCTTTGAGCGGTCTTGGTCATTGGCCTTGCCCCCAGTCACCTTTGTTTGTGCAACTGCAGGCTCGGCTTACCTGACTTTCGGGCTTTAGACTGGAAGAAAGAATACGTAAAATCCCGTAGAAAGAAATGTACAAGTAACATCCGAAGAAGGAGATAGTCTATTTCAAACCTTAGCCCCAGCACTAAGCTAACGCCCAGAAGATTCCAATAAAGAAAACTTTCTTCATTCTAAGGCCAACATCCTATCCCTAACGGTCGAGTAGGTTTGCTCCCAAACAAAGGGAGTTACTTTACGGACTACTAAGAGTGAGAGTGAGTACTAACAACTACTAACTGCCTACAGAATACTAAGAGTTGGGATCTTCTTTACCGGTAGGACAAAGTGACGGGAAGACAGTCTTCTCCTTGTTTCCTTAGTCAGTAGTAAGGAATGGAGTTGAGGAAGAGTTCAGTGACCAAACCTTAAAGGGAGGTGAGAAAGGGCGATTCTCTCCTTTCTAGTCAACTTCTCGTTAGCCTATCTTGCTTGAGATCAATCTGAGTTGATCTTTTTGCGACTAGAAGTGAATTCTATTCAAAAGCTGTAGCTTGCCTATAATACCTACCCTCTTCTTAGTCTTCGGCTTTCACACTAGACTCACTACTCTAAGTTCAGGAAGCTGAGAGCAACGACATAAGAGCGGGAGAGGATGGGAAATAGGATTTGTCTGGGAAAGCAAAGCCTAGGTTCAAGTCTGCAGATATTGAAAATAGGAAAGCACTATCAAGTACATATTTACAGTCTCAGACTAGAATGAAGGTATTAGAGAGCTTAAAGGATATTGGATTCGTCATCGTCAGGAGGTCTGACGAATAAGAATGAATGCTTTGAAGAGCTTAGTGTGAAACTAAATCATATTCTCATTCCATCAGTTCAGTGAGTTCAGTTCCAAATAGGGAGTTAAGACTGTATCTCTTTCCTCGTAGGAATATGATTGATTAATGAAACCCTTGCTTGTTGGCCGTTAGCTATGGTATGAAATGGCTCGGGATCAGAAAATAAGATAGCTGCTCCTTTCTTTGCCCGAGTTGACGATAGAGATAGATAGGGATTTGGAATGAAAGTCAGAGGCTGCAGTCCCGGAAGAAAAGGTTATTCGCTATTGGCTCACCCTTGTATCAGGCCTTGGTACGTCCTATACATGATTTGGCCATGACGGTTTTGGCAAGGTTAAGAATGGATGGTACCTATAACCAGACCCAACCGTTGCAGTACTTGAGAGGAAAGAAAAAATGATTCTCTTTTGATCTCAAGGCTGCTACCGATTCCTTACCTCTTATCCTGATGTCCTCTATGATTGCGGGGTTGTTCGGAAATCCCTTTGCAACTTCCTGGACGTTCATACTTTGTTCTGTAGTTTTTCAATTACCATTTTTATAATAAAGAGGTCATCGCTTGTGACGGAGGTTTTTCCTCGGATTTTCTAGTTCTTGGCCTCTATTCACACTTACACATCATATGCTTGTGTGGATAGCAGCAATTCTACTCCAGAAGTCGGGGATTGACTCCCTCCCCTCGGGCCAGACCTGTTTCAATTCCAATTCTCAGCCAAATCTGCAAGGTCAGAGTAGTCTGAAATTCTTATTGAACTGATTGAATCTGGTATTTTTAAGTGATAATTGATAGCAGGAGGCTAACTTTTATGATTCCTTTCAGATGCCGTGCCGGTCAAAATAGAAGCTAGCAGAACAATCGACACAAGAGAAGAGAGGAGTAAAGAGAGCAAACTATCTCAAAGAGAGAACCAAAAGAGAAGGGAGAGAATGAGAATAAAAGAAACAAGAACTGGATGATCAAACTGATGCTTCTAGTCCTCAAACTAGTATGCGATGAGAAAACCGATCATAGCAGGGGGGAAGTATATTTGATACTGAGCTTGCATCTAATGGCTTATAGGCCTCTTCCCTGTGGTAGAGTTTAAACTGAATGTCATTTCCCCGCTTGAAAGTGAATTGTTAATTCCTTATCCGGTGGGATAGCTTACTTCAAGACTACCCCAAGCCAGGAAAGCGAGTGCTCGTGAATGCGCTCCTCATTTAGCCCCGTGACTCGTAAAGGAAGCCTTCGGCTGAGGAGCTGGGCTTGGAAACGATAGCCTCTGCCTGAACGCTCCGTTCTCGGTCAAGCCGCGTGAAGGGCCTCTGATAATGACGTAAATAGAGCTCGTTCCGCTACTCGCGCTAATCCATGATCTAATGTTCTCGCTTGGGATGGGAAACGAGGGAATTTTGATAGCAAGGATGGGCTAGTTTCCTCCTCTCGCTGTGCTCGAGTCACTTGACGCTCCTTTCGCGGTGTTAGATGTCAGAGTGGTCCTGAGGCTTGGAACCCTCAGGTAGAGCCTGAGGCTCATCCCTCGATGTGAATTGACCTTTTGCCTTTGATTCATCATCTTAGTAGTTTTGCCTTGAACCTGCCGATGCAAACTGAGATTCGGAATCAGACCTTGCAACTAAGCGAAGGGCTGAGGTAACGAGTGAAATCGCTCGACTATCAGGATAGGATTGAAGACGCCTCGCCCCTATCGAATAAAGTAAGGAGAGGAGTGAGACTGCTTACCCAAGAACGGGAGGAGCGAAGCCTTCTGAAGAAGATAAGGGAATGAAAGAAGCAAGCTACGATTCATACTATAAGATCCTACGAGATAGATTTCTTATTGAGAAGAAGATGAGTTCCTCGCCATGCCATCATCAATGACCCATTTGAGTGATTCGGTCGGGATCACTTCTTAACCTGACGCTGAGAGAACCGAAGCAAGGGACTGATTGACCGTTGGGTTCCGGGGAGAGTAAGCAACGGAAGAGAGAGATTCTTAAACCATCTTAGATGAGTTAGAATCTGCTGAACCGGACACCTCTCTCTATCCCACGGCACTCAAAGCGGATCTGGCTGTACCAAAACAACCTTCACGCCGGCCAACTAAAAGCTTGTTGGATTGTCAAGGAATTTCTTACTTATATATATATATTATATAAGGAGAGAAAAAGGATGAATAATCTCCGCTTCTAGCCGCACTCTATAACCAAGCAGCCAGAAACACCACTCTGAAGCTAGCTTTCGTTCTAACCCGATTTATATCTCTCATCGTGAAATGGACTACCTATCTGAATGTCGAAGATGCACCAGCCACTCCATATGACATTGGGAGAGAGTGTAATGGCACCTGATCTCATTTCATTTATGAGTGTTCACCCGAGCTTGATCTTCTATTTCTATTAGACAATCACTTGACTTTGCGAAAGACATACCCGGTGGAGTTCAACTAAACCAATCGACAAGAGGGATACCTTGTTCTTAGTTCTTACCATAGATTCACCTTCTTCCCATGACACCGACCTATATCCCAACCAATCCAGCAAGCGAACTTGTAGGTCTGACTGGCTTGAAAGCAGGAAAGTCTCATCGGAGAACGAGTTCCCCCGCCTTTCATTAATCGATCGCTATCAGTGAATTTGATGTCAGAGAAAGGGGTGCGTCCTCAGCCGGCGAGGAAGACTAACTATCTGATCTTTATTTACGTGATTGAGCGGGATTTTGAAAAGCACAGCACGGAATTAGATGAGTCATCATCGGCCCTGCCATGCCTTCTGTATCCACTTCTGAACCAGACACATATAGTCTATTGAATCACAGGTCAACGGAATGCGATCAGAGGCAAGCTCAACAAGCCAGCTCAGATTCAAAAGATAGGTGCCGAGCCGGGGTTGATGAAAGATCACACTCTAATAGAAGATAAAGAGCTGGAAATACAAAAGCCACTTCTCAATACATAGTGGATTCAAGTTCAATGAAACCGTTTGACCGTTGGCTTAATGGACGAATTCGTATAGAAAGGCACCTCAGGGCCACTCGATCAAAGCGGAGAGGAACCTGCTCTGATAGACGAGACTCTATGTTCAGATATGGGCAGTCCCATGCCCAAGAACGAAAGCAAGCGCGCTACAACTAAAAGCATGAGCTCGCCCATCTTTGATCAAGGAAAGAGAGTCAAGGTATTCATTGTCCGGATAAGGCTCAATTGAATTAGCAGCGGATGGCCACAAAGCGAGAAGAATCCATTGTTGGAGTTGGAGGAATAGGCGATGCTAGACTCGAATGGCTATTTCGAAGAGGGCTAGTAGAAGGGCTTGATCCCTTTCGAGCTAACTTAACTGACAACAAGAGAAAGAAGAACAAGTATCGACACTTGAAAGCTTGAGTTTTGTTTCCAGCTAAGAGTGATTGATATCCTACCAGTAGCCCTTCTTCCAACAAAAAAGGTAATTCACTTAAGAAAGCAGCCAAGCAATGGCCTTGTTATTTATAAGGGGTGCGGCTATGCCGTGTTCTCGGTGTATGCGCGAAGTGAATCTTCTATACCGTCCAAAGTAGGCGGGCAATTCGTCGTTCATGCATTTGGGACCGTTGTCCCTGGAGATTTAACTTAGTGCTAGGCTTCCGCTGTCGGTCCGGCCCGGGTGATGAAACTGAACGTACTTTGGTTAGTCATTCAGCTTGTATCGACTTCCGTTTGTCCCTCTGTTCCTGATCCTTTACAAGCATAGAATGAATCGAGTGGGGGTTGATTCGACTCATCATGAACTTATCGACACAGCTCTTATTATCTTCCATTCCAGCCTCACTTCCTTCAGAACGCCACCTCCCTCAGCCTCCTTACTATCTGCCCATAATCTTCGGACCTATTTCAAGAGTGGTGGTCAAGTTGCGCAGCTATTCACTTCGATCAACCTCTTCGACTCCTAATGATCCCAAGAACGGAGTCATCTGCTCGTTCTCCCACTCTAAAGGTATGCTGGGACCAGCTATTCCAGTTAGGCTTCCATCCTTTTGGCTTGATCCTTTCTTTCCATCGAGCTGTCTGGTCTAGTTCCAATTTTCTTCGAAACATAGCTTAAAGTGCAAATGAGAACGCGGATAAAAAAGATAGGACAGAATCTTCCCTACAAAACCGTATACTAAGTAATCATTCGAGAACTACGTAACTCTCCCAGCAACTAAAGTAGCGTCTGTTAGCGCAACGGCTTTCGCTAACGCCTTTATTCGTCTAAGGAACAAGCACCGGACTTAGAGATAGATAGGGGCAGGATAAGGTGCTAGCGCGAAAGCCCCCACTTAGTTTAAGGCGTTAGTACGAACAAGCAACGGATGAGCGCCCTAGCGCGAAAGCCCCCACTCAGTTTAAGGCGTTAGTCACGCGCAGCCGTTTTCTTGCTGCTTTAGTTTGATTGCTGCTTTAGTTTGATTGCTGCTTTAGTTTGATTGCTCCGCCTAGTTTTCTTGCCCCGTTTTCTTGCTCCGCCTAGTTTTCTTGCCCCGTTTTCTTGCTTGATTGCTCCTTGCTTGTTGCTCCAACTTAGGACTAGGGGCTCTAGAGCCTTTTCTGCAGGCTGCTATGCTAGTTGTAGCGCGCTAGCGCTTTACTAATAGAATATCAAGTCAAGGGGACTTTATCATGATCTTACGAATCTACAACTCTCTTTACTGAGCGAGACTCTACCCAGATCTAAAGAATTCGCCAAAGAGCCTTCTTCTAACTAGGAGAGTAAGCAAGCTACCGGAAGCGAAGCTTCTGGCTCCCCCTTTGAAGCCTCCGGCTCCCTCCTTTTCGTTCTACTTAGGTGGAGCAATCCGAACTCTCGACAGAATATAAAAGAGGTTTGTTTTTATTCCTATGTAGACACCTCAACGAACTCATGTGGACACTCCTCCGCCCGAGGACAATCTCTCAAAAATACACATTAAGATGTTGACCCGTTTTTCTTTTCTTTGCTGATTCCTCAAAGATGAAATTTGCCATGTTGCACTAAGTTACTTACGGATGTATGCATGCGGTCCGGGAACACTTTGGGGTGAACACCCATCCGAACAAGTAGGGTCAATAGTTCAGCATTTAGGCCGTAACATTTAGCAACAAAAAAATCTTTAACCCAACAAGTGCTCTCCGAACCAAGCTAGATAGTCTCCTATCACTAGGCTCACCAACCAACCTGGACTTTGATTCTTTTTATTCCTACCGGATATCAAAACCATAAGGATTGTTTCCACCAGCCATGAGTTTCCCATATGACATAAGCGCTCTTGGGTGGGCTGGGCCATTCCATCAAATCTTTGAGAAGGGGCCCAATCTCGTGCTCGACAAAACAGAAAGTATCATGGTACCTAAAGTCAAAATCCCTGTTTTGAGATTTGCTTTCTATATCCGCCCAAAAATGAGTTAAATTGGTCAGAAAAAGGTCCCATTTTTTGACGTTTTGATACCCTTTATATATATCTATTTTTTAGTTCCTTTTCCAGGCTGTCTCTAACTGTTTTATAACAGTCACTCTCCAACTGACACAAACGTTCTTGCATTCGTTCCAAATCTTTGAACTTTTGGCCTAGTCCGCTAAGTTTCTCCCCCAGGGCTGAAGCGCTTTGAGGATTGCTTTCTTGTGACTGGTCAATCGCCTCGCGGAGTCGTTCAAAGTCTTGGATTGCTTGCTGAAACGCCTGTTTTAGGCGCAGTTTTTCTTCTTTAAGATAAAGGAGCTCCTCCTCGGGTGAAGGCCCAGGCTCATCACCTGGCCTGTTTAGATCGAAGGATCGGGCAGGCTCCTCCTCTTCTGGCGGCATGTTGAGGTCAAAAGGCGGTCGTGTCGAAGAGCTCGGACCACTTCCATCCCCTCGATCCACTTTTCCAGCCAGGCAAGTTCGGGAACATAACCTAGCAAGAAAAAAACACCGCAGAAAAATAAATAAGGGGATTAAGGCTTGCTGTTTTCTGGGGAGGCTATCGTTAAAAAAGAACAGTCCAAGAAGAGTCCAAAAATGCATAAAAACGAAGACAAATAACCAGTATGGGATTACCCATATAGTAGCTAAGTCACCAGGGAATGACTTAAACCCCAAAAAAATACTGAAAAAAAAGTCAAAAATAAAAGGAATAAAAAGGGCCCACCCCTCGCGCTTCTCTAAGCTTAGAAAGATGATGCAGGCCCCGGGCGGCTAGCTTAAATAAATAAGAGAAATAAAAATCTTCAAAGCGTACTAATCCAACAAATGTTTGAACGAGGAGAAGAAAGAAAAAAGAAAACATATGTTTTCTAAGGGTCGAACTGTATTTCCCCCAAAAAAATGAGAGAATAGAGTATGCTAGTTGTTGAAAGGCGAGGAAGAATCCCCACCTCGCGAGCGCCTCATCGAGACAATAAAATAAGAAAACTATTTTATGGGCATAATTAAGAGGAAAAAAAAAGATCACCAAAAGGAAGCAAAGAAGAACGAAAGAAAGGACTCCTCCATCTACGCCTTGAAGATAAAGACTAAAGAAAAGGCTGAAGAAAAAGCATAGAAGGAGTAAGTGTCTTACCCTTTCGTTTTTTTCTTTTATTTTAAAGTGAAATAAGAAACATGTCATTTGTGCCACAACCTGCAGGGGATTCACTAAATTCCCCTTTTCGATGTCCGGAAACATAAGTTTGTAGCACCAGACAAAAAGCAAAAAACCCGCTAAAATAAAGCCGATTTGCATAAAAAAAAGGAAAGTTTTCCCTTTTATGACTTTTAGCGTGAAAGAGATTATAGCAAGGGGCGGACAATAAAATAAATAAACTATTATAACAAATAAAAAGAGAAGAAGAAAGCCAGGCAAAGCAAAGGCACATGCAGCTCCCGCCAAAGCAAGAAAAGCTGAAAGAATCGATGCTCCGCCCACTCGTAATACGCCCTGAAGAATTCCTACCAGCAGACTTCCCTGTACTCAAAGTGAATTGTCTAAGTGCTCTCCCCTCTTGGCTTTTTCTCATTGTCTATCTCGCGATTCCGTCCGAATTTGAGCTCCTACTCCTGCTCCTCCTTTAGGATAGGATCGTCGTTGGTCCTTCTTTCACTAATGATCTCACCATTTTCAGACAAAGATGCCCCTCGCGCAGGCCCCTAGATTAATAAGGCGATGCCCCTATCAGATAAAGGCGAAGCGAGAGGAACAAGCAACGAGCAAGAAAACTAGGCAAGAAAACGAGGCGGGGCAAGAAAACTAGGCAATCAAACTAAAGCAGCAATCAAACTAAAGCAGCAATCAAACGGCTGCAGCAAGAAAACGGCTGCGCGTACTAACGCGCAACGGCTTTCGCTAACGGGCGCTAATTCCGTTGCTTGTTCGTACTAACGCCTTAAACTAAGTGGGGGCTTTCGCTAACGGGCGCCTTTATTCGTAGCGGGCTTGTTCGTACTAACGCCTTAAACTAAGTGGGGGCTTTCGCTAACGGGCGCCTTTATTCGTAGCGGGCTTGTTCGTACTAACGCCTTTACTAAACGTTAGCTTTCGCTAACGGGCGCTAATTCCGTTGCTTGTTCGTACTAACGCGCAGCCGTTTTCTTGCTGCTTTAGTTTGATTGCTGCAGGAGTTTTCTTGCTTGCTGAGGTAGGGTGCTGTAATAAAATTTTACATACAGCAACCACTGACTCATCCATGACCGGAGGCACGTCCATTCTAAGAACTCGAAATTCTCGGAGTGAGTGAAATACTCACTACCGGGTACTTTCAAGTCCTTCATCCAATCTCTTAACCGGGTTATCATCAAGCCGATCAAGGAATTAGATATAGGCATGCCTCGTCCCAACCACCAAGTAACAGGCAGTCGGGAGTGGTCATACAACGCCAAAATTCTCCTCATTCGTAGAAGAGGGCCACCTGGCAAGGGTATTAAAACCCACGCCACCTACCCGGTGTCGACAATCGATTGAATTTCGATTTTTTTTTGATATATCGACATCAGTCCATAAGGGTGGTGAGCTACGAGGAGGGCCCGCATCGAGATAGGAGAGACATCAATTCTCCCGTCCCGAACACGGAATCTCTTCGCAAACTCACAACATCCCTTATGAGAGATTCAACTCTTAGGTAGGGAAATGGTGACACCTATCTCTTCCAAAAGGAGTTGATAGGCTTTGGCAATCTGTGAGTCAGCTATAACTATGTCATCCCCAAGGATGGCATAGTTATAGAACTTCCTCCCTGGGTCCGCCTTTGAAAGTAGGATCAAATGTGGGAATCTCAACCAACCCGGCCCGCTTCAGACATTTGTTTCCTCCCGCCATCCATGTAATGTAGTTCAGCGCCTCTACCACCTGCCTCTCCCCGAGAAACTTACTCCTCATCTTTTGACTGACCGGGGAAGATCAAACACTTCAATCAATGTGAGATTCGTTAATGCCTCACTGAAGAATCAACCAGAATGCTTTCCATGGCCGACCCACTCCCCTCATAAAACACATTACCGATCGAGCTAAAAAATGGAATTGCACAGGATTCGTTGAAACTTAGTAGAGTGCTTTCAGAGTTCAAGGAATCGTATAAGGAAGACAAGACTCTATCCCCTGTCTTCCCTGCTCTCAGTCAGTCCGGTCAAGCAATCAAGGAAGCAAGCAACCCCTCAGTAGGGTCTGTCCTTTCCTTTCTTTTCTCTACGAGAAGAGGATGCGCACTGTAGGTATTCAAGAATCGCTTTTGGTCTATAGTGAAAGTAGGAATTGAATCTCATATTAATGAGATCGTTCTTCCGGAGAGTGAAGATAGAATTTCTTATTTATTGGTTGAGTCAGTGCGGTCTCATTCCTCGCATTCCGGGCAAGGAAGATCTCTACGTACTTGTCCAGTCCAGGACAACTGAGATCTTCCGGTCTGCGTGCGTGGGAGCAGCTCAAATAAAGAAAAGTCTGGTCTGGTCTGAATTCAGGCCCGGCCCGCCCGTCTGCTGCTAGATCCGGGAATGGCGCCAGGCGAGGGCGCCGCTATGCCCCGCTGCTCTGCTGCGGCCGGCCCCCGGACTATGCAAAAGAATCGAGGCCGGGGGGTCTCGCCCATAGTGGTTCCCCCCCGCCTTTGGTGATTGACCAAACAAATAGGCCTATATGCCCCTTAATGAATCGAATGGTCCTTCGACCCCTTCCATTTGATTCCGACGGCCGGCATAGATCTCATGAGACCCGCCCACTATTACTACGAAAAAAGCCCTGCCTTTTTCCTTCGCTACTAGGAGAGTCAGCAACTTCTATTAGCGCCGGACCTTGAGTTGAATTGATCGTGTCATGTGCAACGTCCATCAATGATGGTTCATTAATGTCCATTGATTTAGACTCCTTCTCCCTTCCCAACTACGAATAAGATCGAGAGGCTCGGAGATCTCGAACGAAGTGAAGTGAGAGGCATGAAGTTCTCGCCTAGACTAATAGGGCAAGCAAGGAGCAATCAAGCAAGCAAGCAAGCAAGAAAACGGGGCGGGGCAAGAAAACTAGGCAATCCAACTAAGTGGGGGCTTTCGCTAACGACTTTATTCGTAGCTGGAACAAGCACCGGACTTAGAGATAGATAGGGGCAGGATAAGGTGCTAGCGCGAAAGCCCTAGTCCTAAGGGCGCGTTAGCGCATCCGTTTTCTTGCTGGGTACGAAGTATCTCTCCCGTTAGGGAGAGGAATGAAAGAGCTCGAGCGAAGCGAGAGGAGCTAAAACAGCCCCCAAAAACCAAGAACGAAAACGGAAGCCTTTCGATTCACTCCCCACTCTCTCAACAATAAAGCTCGAGGGCGAGCTTTATTGTTGAGGGCAGGTCGGCCGGGTCTTTCCCTGTTGTTCTGTTCCCGCCACGAGAAAGACGCACAGAAGAGGTATGCCCAGCGCACGGAGGATCCTTTGAGAGTGTCTGTTGTCTCGGTAGGGAACTGTACGATCTTTTCCCCTATTGTATTGAATCAATAAAAAAAAGAGGTCAGTGCTACGGCCCTCTATTGTTTGATCCAATATTGACCGGGGACGAGCCCCGACTTCCATAGGTCCTTGGTTTGACCTCCCGTAGTGGTCCTTGCTTTTAATAAAGCGGAGCGGGGCCAATTTCTCGTACTTGCTCAGTGTACCCCCCTTTCGTCGAGTGCACCGCCCGGTTCACTGGGCTGTTGGCCTACCAAGCACTTGCCCGCTGCTCCTGCCGCCCGCCAAGCGGGCGGAGCGCTCGTTATCCTTACTGTTCTCTCTGCCGGGGCCCCCTCCCATTGCTCTAGCCATAAGCTATGGCAGCTCCAGCTCGAAACCACAGGGGCCCGCCCTGCGAGGCCAGAGTGGGCTCAGCGGTCAGGTCAGCCCCCATTCGAATTACGTTAGGGGGTCTTTCGCTTTTGCCAGATCTAGAGAGATACTACGAGTCCTCCGTCCCTGATTCCATCGCCGCGGCCATCTGGTTCACCGGTACTACCAAAAAGTCTCATGCTTACGTTACTGTTACTGATGGTTTTATTATCTTTTTCCACGAAGACCCCGGTCGTGCTTCTGGTTTCCATTCCCATCATCATATTGATGATAAATCTCCTCGCGCTCTGCCATAAGAACTTGGAGTCCGTATCATGGTGAAGGTAAGGTAACGCTGTGATTCTTGCTCAAAAAACAGACCGAACGCGTTCGAGTTATTGGCTCGTCCAACCCGGCAGCATTCATGAGTCGCTCGTTCAACTGTCCCTCGGAGACACGGTCGAGAAGTACCATGCATGGTTGCCCCCCGTCCTTTCTTGCTCTCGGTCCCACCCAGCAAGATACGGCTCAGCCAAAAAACGTGAGCAACAAGCAACGGATTTAGCGCACTAGCTTAACAGCCCTCGAGCTAACGCTCGAGCGACCCATTACGTTAGAAGGCCTCTCGCGTTGCCTTTATCTGATAGGGGCGGCGTAGCACGTTGCGCGTTAGACAACAAGCAACGAGCAAGAAAACGGGGCGGGGCAAGAAAACTAAAGCAGCAAGAAAACTACGCAAGAAAACGGCTGCAGCAATCAAACTAAAGCAGCAATCAAACTAAAGCAGCAATCAAACGGCTGCAGCAAGAAAACGGCTGCGCGTACTAACGCGCAACGGCTTTCGCTAACGGGCGCTAATTCCGTTGCTTGTTCGTACTAACGCCTTAAACTAAGTGGGGGCTTTCGCTAACGGGCGCCTTTATTCGTAGCGGGCTTGTTCGTACTAACGCCTTAAACTAAGTGGGGGCTTTCGCTAACGGGCGCCTTTATTCGTAGCGGGCTTGTTCGTACTAACGCCTTTACTAAACGTTAGCTTTCGCGCCAGAGCGCCTTTATTCGTAGCGGGCCGTTGCTTGTTGCGTACTAACGCCTTTAGTTTGATTGCCCCGTTTTCTTGCTTGCTAGCCGCACATACGTTTTCTTGCTCCCCTGCGCGAGCCTTATTTTCTTAGTAAAGTAAAGCTTTGGCTCCCTAAAGACTAAAGAAATGGATCAAAAAAGGGGGGACTTCTGCAACGGGCTATGCCACCCAAACCAACTGAGGGAAGTCGCATCAGCCCCATCGCAAGCACCTACAATGTCATGATCACATTGGTTTACCCTTTTTTCTTTGGTAGTTCAACGGACGGTCGCCCCTCCAACAATAAAAGGTATAAATATGGAAACTTCTCTGCCATTTGGATCGGAGAATTTATGGAGGAAATCGGGTTTTAAATTTCCAGAAACCACACGATTATATAGCCAAAGGGAATACGCCGCGCCTAAAATCATCCCAAGCGCTGCTAATGTGGCTACTAAGCTATTTCTTTGGAAAGCTCCTACTGAGATGGGAAATTCCCCGATAAAGCTGCTAGTACCAGGTGAACTCATATTGGCCAAAGTGGAAGAGAAGGAAATGGTAGAGAGATTCGGCATGGTGCTCACTAAACCTCCGTAATATCTAACAAGTCGAGTCTTATGTCGGTCATATAGAACACCAACACATAGAAAAAGGGCTGAAGGAACCAGTCCATGACTTAACATCGGTGGAATGCTACCTCCAATTCCCTGTATGTTCGATAGAGCCAAAGATTCCCCCCCCCCCACTGATCGGAGTACGTACGCCGATTACCCCCCGAACCGTACAAGATAGTTACCGCCTATCATACGGCTTTCTAACTTCACTTTTTTTTTCTGGTCGTTCCGCTCTGTCGATCGATGGTAGTATAAGAGATCTGTAACCCCCCGAAATTTTTTACATAAAGGTTCCTGCTTTCTACCCATAGTTAGCATGTATCTCCCCGGGTCATACTTGAGTATCACATCGTAGACCCCCACCCCAACTCTATCTTCCTTATCAGTGAACCGGAAATAGTGCATAGGTACTCTTCAATGCAGCGGGGACGAGACGACGTGACATACTACGATCACGTACAGAAGACCTTCGGCTCGGCAATATGGAACCTCTCAACAGCTCTCGTTCCTTTATGAGGTCCTCTCGGGATAGGTAGGCCCGGCCCAAGCCTTTCCCCTCCCCCCGACCGCTGGGATTTTGCTTTCCTTATCTACGTGCGCACTGCGTCAGCACTGGCGAAAAAGAGGTCGGCTTTACTGAAGAAGAAGGGGCGGGCCGGGTGCTTGTGGGCCCCCTCTGCAGCAAGTGCTTGTTGGACCCCCACCCCCGTTTCCCGGGAGGGGGCCGGGCTGTGTCTCCCCAGCGGCCGGCCAGTGGCGGCAGAAAACGAACTCGGGGGGGCTCCGCGCGGTTCGCGTTTTCTTGTGTTGAGAGCTTCTCATTCTCTTATAGAAGCTCGCGTCCACGCCGGGCCCTTCGGGTGTCATATTTTGGCCGAGTTTACCGTACCTCCGGCCCTTATGTTACGCGACCCGTAAGATTTTGTTACGTTCCACCGCTGTTACGCCAGAAATAAAAGGTTCCACACGAGCTCCCGTTCTGCGGCGTGGTGGCAGGACCGATAGGGGATTGGCTCCGGGTGTAGATAGGGTCAAATCCGTAGGAGTCATGCAAATACATAGGCCCCTTCCCCTCTCTTTTAGATGAATGGGGTGGTTTATTTAGAAGGCGTTTTCCGATCTACGGTCCCTCGGAGCGAGGGGTTAGGCAGGTAGTATGGGCCCTCTGACTTCCAGCTATGTGTTGTGCGGCTCCCGCGAAGCGAATGAAGGGAAGCTCGAAGAGCTTACGGGTGAGCTTACGCTTACTCTCAGCCTCTTTGATTGGTAGGCGGGCGGGCTAAGCCCCCTACTTAAGATTCCATTCATAAGGGTCATTTTCTGTTGTCGTGACGCTTTGGTTAGGCCGACTACTAGACTACTAGAGGCTACTTCTAGCTTCTATGGGGGCCTTTCCACTTTGTTGGTGTGTAGTTCTTTTTTGTATTGGTACTGAATGAACATATCAAACAAAGGCGAGCAGTATAAGCCCTTCTCCGGCCTGGGAAAAGCAGCGAACTCTAGAAGCTAGGGCGTTGTTCACCTTTTGACACGAACACTATTCCGTTCTCAGCGGAAACCCGCCTTAGAGATTGAACGTCGACTTATCTTATTGCCGTTCAATCTAAGACAGCGCTGATAGCTTGTAGTGAACAGCCCCCTTATTTATGAAACCAACCGAAAGAAAGCAGCCTTTGGTACTTAACTTAAGTGGTTAAGGGAAGCCTTGCTACTTTGTTTGAAAGCCGTTTGCTTGTTGCCAAACCCTTCGCCTTTCTTTTGAATCAAAGTAGGTCGGGGGAAGCTACCGCTTATACGACAGCTCTGCTTCCTCGTCTTGCTTCTGGCAAAGCTTCTACTTTGCTTGCTTCTCTCGCGCTTGGCTTGCTTGCGCGAAGGCTTAAAGTCCTTTTCGCTAGGTCCAAAAGCTTCCGTCAAAGCGAAAGATCTGATCCAACTGAAATCCCGCATATATATTGAGCGCAGCGGATATGCGGCTACGGCTAGGCGATCATATCGTGCCGTGCCATAAAACCATTTTATATGTATAGAGAGATCCCCTTGATATACAGATAGAATAGATGTTCATGGATAGACAGACATTCCATTGATTCTTAGTTTTGGGGCTGAAAAAAGCTCGTCGATCAAAATGAATCATTCTTATGGTCTCTCTTCGCCCCCCGCCCCGAAACTGACCCACAGCACAGCGCCCATTCGCTTCGCGCGCGGGAAGGCAACGAAGTTCAGTTCATGAGACCGCGGCGGAGTGGAGCAGCCGCGACACTTCGTGTCGCCTTACCTTAGCTGGATCTCGCTGGTGCCACCTAAACGGTAGGTAGGCGACGGATGTGTGACGTTTGGAGTTGTCGTTCGTGCACCTGTCCCCAATGGAAGAATGAGTGATCCGTTCCCCTGCGGATCATGGCCTTACCACTCGGTCCCCGATGGCCAGCGGGGGATTCGGTATAGCAGCTTACGCCCGTTTGCGCTGCGCGTTCCCGCTGGACTGGACACGTGTTAGCTGTAGGAAGTATGGTTCCGAAAGTGACTTCGGTTCGCCAGTTCAGGCTCAACTCCTCGCTTTACGTTAGCGGACCTACAGGTCGGGCCGGGGCTCTGCGCTCTTTCTTTCTGTGTGGGACGATGCCGGGGAGAGAAGGGAATGCGTCGAGGCGGCGAACAACAACAACACAACTACATTTTGTTTTCATTTTCCCTCCATCCATGAGATGAGCCCAGTGCATTGGACCGATGGATAAGAGAACTGAGCTGGCCTAAACTTGGGCGCTCTACGTACGATGTAGACTCCATCAATCAGATACATATCGATTTCTTTCTGATGGATCAAGAATAGATAGTTGTCTTATCAATAGATAGAAATAGGAGATTTCCCCTTATTATTGATGGATTCCCTCTCTATCATTCCTACTCTTTCGATCTATCAGAACGGATCAGGCTATCTATCAATCGATTTGAAAATAGCACGTTCATCTCGCTTTTCGTTCATTTCCGCCACGCCAACATAGCCACCATAATAAGAAGCAGGCGAAGCAGCTAGAAGCTGACGCTTCTAGCCCTTGAATTCTTATTCACGAATGAATTGGGAAAGCCAACAGAAAGATTCGATTCTGACTTCGTAGAGCCGGTGCTGCTGTTGCCTGCGCGTAGGGCCCACTCCCGTCCCGGGGCGATAAGGGGCTTTTGTTTTTGGAACAGACGGCAATGTTTTGCTGACGCCTTGAATCAAGCTTTTGTTGCGACATGCTATGTTTTCTCCCCCATTGCTAGTAGGTGGATGGGTCGCACGCCCGGCACACATGTTTTGGCCTTGTGTGTCCATAACTAAAAATAGGTGACCTAACGGCCGCCGCCCGACTAAACATACCAATAGTCACCAGATTCATATGGGCTACTGAGGAGTAAGCAATGATCTTCTTAAGATCGATCTGTCTTGAAGTGGTCAAGGAAGTATATATTATAGCAATCGCGCTTGGAGTATAAATGAAAGGAGTGGAACAAAGTGTCGCTTCGGGAAACATGGGTATTGAAAATCTTAAAAACCCGTGGGTTCCCAATTTTGAAGGAATTCCTGCCAAGATGACGGATCCTGCCGTAGGTGCCTCTACATGAGCTTCGGGTAACCAAATATGAACTGGTACCATAGGCACTTTGACGGCGAAAGAGGCGAAAGAAGCAATCCATAGAAAGATTTGGCGCCGCTCACTAAATTCTGTGGTTAATGATATTTGTAAATCGGTGGTCCCTGTTTGGAGAAGAATCAACAGAATAGCTAATAGCATAAAAACAGATCCAAGTAAAGTATAAAGGAAAAACTGATATGCTGCCTTGATCTTTCTTTGTCTCGAACCCCATACCCCTATAATAATGGTAGAGTAAGGGGTGGCCCCAAAGCGGAATTGACCGGTGGTGGTTGGTCGAAGCTCCAGTAGGTAGCCACTCCCTTCTCAGGGAACCGTACGTGAGACTTCCGCATCATACGGCTCCGTCCCGAGCTTCCGTCGTCGGCCCTTGTCATTAGACCACTATCTATGCATGTATTTTCAGCCTGGACTCTCGAATCTTTTGCTTCTCGGGTGGTGGCGAACAATGCAGCTTGCGTTGCGGGAGATGCCCGCCCTACGGGCCCGGCCCGCTTCTCGCCCGAAAGAACCGCTCACTAGCTAGCCGGACTAGTGGGGGGCCCTATCTGGAGACATACTGAAAACCATGCCTTTCGAACCGCCCGTCTTCCAAATCAAAAAATGGGCTCGTTGGGAAGAAAGATGGAGTGCGGCCTGTAGAGCACATGTAACGCACAGTCGGGTTGCTCACGCAGCGGATCTCTCTCTCTCTATATATCTGTAGATATATATAGAGAGAGATGTGAAAGTAATAGCCTTATGTTATGGCCGCCCCCCGACTTACGGCTTTACGCTACTACTACTGTGATGTGAGCGGTTCCAATTGGTTTTTGTTTCCCAATTATCCTGGCCGGAACTTGTATGCAGCACTTGTACGAAGGTGCATGCATAAAGGTTTGGAACTCTTTTCTTATCTGAATCTTAAAGAAAGGACCCTACCCTATTCTCGAACCCTCTACCGAGCTTAACCCTGCCCGCATTTCCGTTTGAAGGGGGCCAAAGAAATGTCTCCACCTGCTGCCAACAGTCTTTCTTCGGAATTCTACTGAACGGGTCGATCCTCCCCTCCCGTTTGTTTTAGCAACTTATCCGTTGGTCTCCTCACCAAGAGCTCCCCGGCGACGACAGAGGAACCAACCCGCCTGCTGTGGCGGGGCGGCTTTTTTGTTTCACAATAAGACCTGGACGATTATCCCTACCCTCGGTAGCTTACGAGTTTACGTCCATCCCTGGTTGGGTACAGTTTCCTTTCGATTTCTCCCTTGTAGCCGTTACCCGAATTCGCGCAAGTGTGTCCACACCCCCCAAACAGACTTGACGAGGAATCCATTCTCGCGAACAAACACAACCCCTACACACACCTAGGAGCACCCCTTCCTGCATATCCATACAAGACCCGAGTAGGCGGGTCGAGGTCCTACGAGGTACCCACTACTCGGAGTACCATCCCAAACAAAAGGAAAAAGATGTGTCTGTCAGGTTCGGTTCGTCTTAGTTGGGTTGGGCGGGTTCGACCAGAAATGCTATGCTTACGCACAAGACTACCCCTCTTCCCGAAAGCTTCGCGGGGACTACTTTACGACGACGGACGACCGCCCGTAGGGGGTTTACTGCACAAGGCCCCTGCAGAGGAAAAGCTTTATCCCAGCGAATATAAGATGCTCAGCTCCGCACAACATAGGGATTAGCACGCTTTCGGGAAGAACATAGAATAGTAGAAGATCCAGCATGCGGAACACGGCGATCATTAGAAATTCACGAATTAGAGATGCTGTAATATACTCTTTCCCATAACTTCTCATACCAGACCAACCCACTAAAATGCAAATAGGGATCAGAAATGTGGTCAATATCACGAAGAATAAAGAGATACCGTCTATACCCAAATTCAAATTTATGTTTTCATAAGGAAGCCATCGAAGGCTTTCCACAAATTGAGATTTGGCCGTAGAAGGATCGAATTGTATCCGAGGAACAGGGGAATACAAAAAAGTAATAAGAGAGGCACACAGACCAATCAATCGTATCGGTCGTATTCTTGAATTTGGAATGAAAAGAGGAATAATGCTTCCTAGCACGGGACACAGAATAGGACCACTTAGATCAGAATAGCATTCACAGAAATGTTCTAACATAGAGTATAATCGAACATTGAAGAGATTAGTTGACAACAGTCAAAATCAAAAGATGGGCGCCTAATTCCAATACAATAGGGGTCTCTCAGTGCAAGCAAGTCAGCTGAACACCGTGATTGATGAGTGAGTGGGTAGGTGGGTTAGGTGCACCTCTCGTCCAGTGGGAAGTCTTGAGGCTAGTCTCCTCCCCCCCTTTTTCTACTTTTCCTCTCTCCTTTTGTTTGTGCTTCTACCCGGGCTTTTCATTTTTATAGATTTCTAGAGACCCGAGGCAATTTTTCTAATAATTTATGTAGCCCGAAAAAAAAATCCAGGATGACGGCTTTCATTCAAAAGACGAGTAAGGGACGGGGAGGGGGAGGCTCCCGAAACCAAACGAGAAACGACTAGAAGGAACATAGGAATTAGCACCATTCCTATGAGTGCTTTTGTCTCGAAAAGCCAACCGGGCAGGCAGCCCTCTCTCTCTATCTCGGTCTCGGTTTAGCATCATATATCGATCTGGAGAAAATTTGGATTGGTTGTAATGCGGATTAAGGAGCTGCTCCTCCATGCTGTGGCTGTGGAGGTGGGGGCTGTCGCCGCCTGATAGAGGCGGAAGCCGGGGCCACCGGAGCTATCTGCGTCGAGTGTGTCGATTGAAAAAGGAGGGGAGACAACTCAAATGCCAGCGAAAAAATCGCCGTTCAAAATGCAATTTTTCTAAGATTCATTGCTCGATTTTGCATGCTCTGCTCCCAAAATGCGGAGAGACTTTCGAGGGCAGATCCGGGTTGGTTGGTCCGGAAAGTCATGGGAGAGGCGGGCTAAGTGAAAAAAGAAATAATATACTGGTGCTACTATAGAATCTTATGAATCACGCACGGCACACTTTCTATATCTCCTCCGTATACAAGGTGAACAGCTTACAGCACAGCGTGTTCGCCACCACACCGGCTGGCTAGTGCATTGGCCTTACCGTAATAGGGCCGAGAAGTATGACCCTTCGATTATAACGCCCCATATCTCGTGACACGCGGAGCGTGGCATTTCCTTTTATAAAGTCAGTATAACTTCTAACCAAAAGAATCATTCTTTATTTTATGAAAAAAGTACCATTCAAAGAGTGCATTGCCTCTTTGAGTGAAGAAGAGAAGGGCTTTGTATAGACACCCTTGAGCCATGTTCGTCGCCCTAGGCTCACCATTATTTCATTTCATTCGATTTATTGGTTCTAGCTCCAAAGAACATATACATGGAGCTATGTCGACTTATGTACGTCTCGTTGACCAAACGATCAGGTATACCACGCCACGTATCATCCCCTCTTTCTATAGAATAGAGGAGAGATAAAGAAAAAGAAAAGATATAGCGATCGTGCCGTAAGACCTTGTTCGTTTCTACTTGACGTTATTTTCCTCGGTTTTTTTACATTACATAAGGCCTTTAGGGCTTACTTAGCGCTTGCGCTAAGGATCTAATCAGAGTCAAACTTGGATTTGAAAAAAAAAACCTTTCCGCCGGAATACAAGTGTACTCCTTGATCTTTAGTAAAGGCGGATTAAGCCAAAAAAAACATTTTTTTTTTCGAAAAAAGTCTCAACGTCCTCGTTGAGAGTCGCTCTGCGAGACGTCCAGTAGTCTCTGACTTGGTCTTCGAATCGTAAGTTTCAGCCCGTTCCCAGCGCTCTCAGGTTGGCCCTTCTACTTGACTAAGTAGTATTCTACTCGTGCAGTGGGTGTATGGGCTAGCCCCTGGTGCGGTCAGCTATGATATACTATTTTTCTTTCTTCTTTAGTAAGTTCATCTACAACATCTGGTGGTGCCCTCGTGGGCACGTTCCTCTCTGGGTCGGTCTGGTCTAATCGAAGTCAACTGACTCACATGGAATACGGGGTGAGTTTTCACCGAGCTGATCGCTTGAGTCTATAGGCTACCTCTCCTATCCGCTTCTCTACAAGGTCTACTTTCTTCTTCCTTCAGACCGGGCCAAGCCTTTAGGTTGTTTAAGTAGGTGGTTTGGGCTAGGTCGTTGCGCTCCTGCCACGTCTTGGCAAAGTAGGCTGATGGGCAAGCCCCCTCCTGCCGCAATGGTGTGGGGCGTCAGAGGCTGTTGCCCCGTGGCCAACTCGAAGGGGCTGAAGTTCGACGCAGAGCTTTTTGGTTGTTAATTTATAGCAGCACTGAGCAACATCCAACAGCTCCAGTCCTTCTGGTTGGTTTGCACTAAAGTGCCTTAAGTAGCCCTCGAGGAGTCCGTTTATTCTCTCTGTCTGAGCTTTCAAAGATATACCGACCGTAGGTATCTTACTTACCATCAGATACCGACAGTCGTCTTCTAACATTACCGACCTTTAAATATCGGGTTTTCATCAATTTCCCATAACATAAAAAAAAGCTCTTTTCATCATCAGAAACAACCTTATTTCTGAGACCTCTTGCATTGCATTACCATAACGAAATAAAAAATCAAAAAAAGCTCTTGTGACTCGGAATGAACCTTTCTCGGTGGAAGAAAGGAATAGCGATGGATTCCTATGAAGCATTCAGGAACAAGAAGATTCAATCGGACGACGAATTCTTACGTGGTCCAAGGAAATCAAAGGTCCGCTTCCACGATTTCATCTATATCGAATCTTAATATCAGAATAGCTTATATAGTCATGATTCAATTCAGGTCCACTGACTTTTTCTTTCTTTCTCTTCGGATCTGATTGGAACATTGGAGAAGTAGGAAGACTTTGGCGGGCGATTCATAATGGGTATCTAGAATATCTATGTTCTAGGACATAAAATATGAATAATGAAAGATGAGGAGGAGTATACCCTGTAGTGACATAGCAGTTCTCCTAATCGACTACTTATCATCAGAATGAACATTCAACTTAAAAACTAATAAAAAAAACTACTCGCCAGGCGGTTACCTTTTTTTTCATATCTATATTCTCTGCTGAAAAAATGAAGACTAAGTAAGAAAGGAAAATATAGAAGCCCTTTTTTATCGGATTTGAATCGATGACTTACGCCTATTTCTTAGGGCGTTTAAAGAGCGTGACTCTACCGCTTAGTTAAAGGGGCCCATGTTATTTGATTCAATTCATGAATTAGCCCACTATTTACTGCATAATAATATATATATAATATATAGTATATCATCCGTGTCTCTGTTACAACACGGCGAAACTAAATGGTTCGAATGAAATCCAAAATCAAAAAAAGCATTTTTAGGCTGTACACCTAATTTTCCTGGGATTGTAGTTCAATCGGTCAGAGCACCGCCCTGTCAAGGCGGAAGCTGCGGGTTCGAGCCCCGTCAGTCCCGATGGATAGAAATCCAATAAAAAAATACATCAAGGAGTCAAAAAAAATCAAAAAAAGAGAGGACGAGATTAACTACCCAGGACTGCCTGCTTCTTCATGACAAGGAAGAATTGGACAAAAAGGTTTTTGCACTTGAATCAGCTGTTCGGGAGGTATCGCCTGCAGTCTCTTTCCGGAACTAATTCCTTCTAGGTTGCATACATATATAATCAGGGCTTCTTTGAAAGAAAATGCCTTGTTAGCCATTGAATCATCATCGCTTGGGAAAGAAGGGATTGTTGGATGCCCATAGGATAGAGAATAGGAAGATAAAGATCTTAACGCCCGGTTCACTTGAAGAGGCCCCTCTATTCTTTTATTTACTTTACCTGCTCCTCGATGCGGAAAATAGGCTTCGGGATACTGTTTGCGCACGAATGCATTTTTATATCGTAACAATCACTTCAAGCAGTGCTATCTCCGGATGCAAGTCCATTCTTGGACTATATTTTCGCCTTTTGATATAATGCGGAGTGGGATAGCATTTTCTATTCTTTCTTCTTGGCGGATTTGAGAGCCTTCAAAAGCTTTTTACTATCGAAAAGAGGCCTTATAGCCCGAGTCCTGGACCACCGGAATGGACAGACCGCAAGTCAACAAGCAAGAGATCCTTTCCACTTTCCAGATGCAAGAGTTGCGACCGACTAAATAAATTCGAAATAGAGGCCTATATAAGCTTACTAATAAAGGGACCACTTGGAACGACTGACAGAAGAAAGAAAAGGGGGGAGGGCACAACTAGTAGTTCCCACACCCATTCCCATTCCATTATGGATTCGAATAGCTAAGCGAAGGCTGAATTGAATGGACGAGTAAGGACGGGAATACGAGCTCAGCTCCTTCATCTCCTTCTTTATATACGTCGCCATGTTCCGATCTGTCGTTGACGGCCGATTTCAGACAAGAAGAAATGGTAGCGGGGGTCAAGGGAACGAATTCACCCGCACTTCATTCAGCTTCCGGCGATTGAGTGGACGAAGGGATCACGGTAGATTGATATATTCATAGTACCGCTCCCGCTACTCATAGAAGTGCCTAGCTCAATGGATAAGGGAGAACATCAGCGGAGGACATAGAGTGTCTTGCCGTCAGGTACGAAACTGAAAGGGCTTAGCCAACGAGTTCAAATGCTGAAAAAATAAGTGAATGAGCATTGGGCCGCTCAAAGACCATAGGTACTATGAGTTCCGGGGTCGGACAGCGAAAGAAAGAATTTTAAGCTTTAACTTAATTCCATCCTCTCCCTAGCAATCTTCACTGCTCGAGCAGCTTCGCACGTTGCTTGTTGTGCTAACGAGCGCGAAAGCTAACGTTTAGTAAAGGCGTTAGTCACGAACAAGCCAGCTACGAATAAAGTCGCCCGTTAGCGAAAGCCCCCACTCAGTTTAAGGCGTTAGTACGAACAAGCAACGGAATTAGCGCCCTAGCGCGAAAGCCCCCACTTAGTTTAAGGCGTTAGTCACGAACAAGCCAGCTACGAATAAAGTCGCTCTAGCGCGAAAGCTAACGTTTAGTAAAGGCGTTAGTACGAACAAGCCCGCTACGAATAAAGGCGCCCGTTAGCGAAAGCCCCCACTTAGTTTAAGGCGTTAGTACGAACAAGCAACGGATGAGCGCTCTAGCGCGAAAGCCCCCACTTAGTTTAAGGCGTTAGTACGAACAAGCAACGGATGAGCGCCCTAGCGCGAAAGCCCCCACTCAGTTTAAGGCGTTAGTCACGCGCAGCCGTTTTCTTGCTGCTTTAGTTTTCTTGCTGCTTTAGTTTTCTTGCTGCTTTAGTTTGATTGCTGCAGGAGTTTTCTTGCGTAGTTTGATTGCTGCATCCGTTTTCTTGCCCGCCTAGTTTTCTTGCCCCGTTTTCTTGCTGGAGAAGGAGACAAAGAAAACATTCTTCCAAAGCATACGGCTTTCTGGTCTTTGAAAGGGGCGTAATCGGAGTGAAGTCAACATGCAGAGAATTGTCCGTATGAGAAGATTCGGCTTAAGCCGGTTACGGTAAGCAAGTCGATTAGCATAGAAAAGTAGGAGAATAAAGAGAAAGAGCTCTGATAAAAAGAGAACTAGTTTCAGGGTAAGATCAAAGCTCCCGGGGCAAAATCTCCTAGGTAGGGTGTGGCTAAGCATCCTGAAGGTTCCCGTCGGCCAACCGCGGAACAGGAGCATGCTTTTCTTCGTCGTCAGCTAGCGGACGCAAGCAGAGTGGGACCTTCTCCGATAGTCTCTTTCATCATAATATGTGAAAGCTTGCCAGGAATGAAGTAGGACCCTGCGAATCGGGACTTGGTCTAGGAACACATCCTGGCCCCAATCCGTATGACTTAGAGCTCTTCTGGGGCATTCAGATTAAGTAGCCCGGACGGGCCAAGTAAGGATTGAAACTTTCCCCACCGGGGAAAAAGAAGGACGAATGAATAATAAACAAACCTTGGGGGCGAACCTTCCCTACCAACCAAGACCGACTAAAAGTAATAAAGGAAGATGACCCCTTAGACTAGGGGCACCGCCGGCTTGTTTCTATCGTAGTATATCTAGACTGGGACAACCACGGCTCCCCAGAACCGAGGCGGGGGAACCTCATTCATTCTTACGCATGCACCTGTACTCTTTATAGCATTTGCTTCCATTCCAGCCTTATCTGGACCAAGGAGGAGGCACCGGAACTAACAGACACTTCGTCCTCTATCATAGTATAGATACCGCCTGCAAACGAAATCCTCTAACGGGCGAATGTAACACCTAGCCCCCCTTTCGCATTCATCTTACTGCCACCTCCTTTTCATTAAGCGAAAGGGAGGAAGGCAGATGCCGAGTACCACAGCCACTAGGAAGCAGCAATAGACCACAGCATAGTAGATGCGAAGCTTACAAACTAATCCCCTATCCGGGAAAAGAAGCGGGTCAGCATTCACCCAAGGGGCTTACTTATTCATTTGAACGCATACAACAATTAGAGACTGAGCTAACAACTGATTACACAAACGGGGAAATACAGAATTGTTTGTACATAGGGCGCTGCTCCGGTGAGTTGAAGAGAGTAAGACACCGAGGCTTTTGTGCCTACCTAATTAGGCTTCCTTCCTAAAGTGTGGTCTAAACCGGTACTGAAGTTCCATAGACTAAAGTAAAAGACGAGCTCGGTTCCTCATTAAGAATCCGCACACAGGTGGTAAATAAGTTGGCGATTCTTACATTAAGTAGCCGACCAAACCGCGAGTCTGAGCGCCCTACCTTCCCTTCATCTGCCGGCTTGGATCTTGTATTGAGATACCTACACGACTTTCTTTCCTCTCTCTCTGCAATGGGACCTTTCACACCTTAGACTCCATTGCATCTATAAATATAGAACTATAACCTTGGTTGGCATCGACGGACTCGACTCACTAGCGAAGCGACTAACCCGAAGGGCAGCGAAGTAGCACTCATAGGTCAGCATCAGGGAAAGTACCTAACCTTACACGCTTCCCGACAGAACTGCTATTCAAGGTAAGAGTTATAATCGAAGGGAACAGTTACAAGTAGCTTTGCCCGAACTGGTCTTCTTTCTTTGACTACTGCAGTGCTCTCTTCTTCACTCTTCACACAGCAAAGGAGAATTTCCTACTCGTATAAGGATAAGGGTTCTTAGACTGACTTTCGAAAGGAAAAAAGACAAGGTCTGAGATTCTTTCTGTTGTAGTTGAGAGAAAAGCTAGCGCGGGAAACTCTTAGCTTAGCATAAAGCTTATCGAGCTGGTCTGGTAAATAAAGAAGCCCCTTTCATTGCTGCGGGTGGACAGAAGAAGTACGATATGGATTGCCAGAATTCCTTCCTATTGAAGGAAAGGGGCCCCATCTATCCTCTTTCAAAACAAGTTGCCATCTAGGCGACTTGGGAAAAGAAATTCCTTCCACCTCGTGGTTGACAGTAAAAAGATGAAAACGGAATGCCCGTCTGAAATACTTCTTTATTCTTCCTTTTTTTGTCTTGCTGAACTCTGGCTATAGATCGGATAAGTTGGCTGCTGTGGGAGCGAGTCCTTCCTTTTCTATTAATTACTCCAAGATCGAAAGGTATGAAGGATCTCGTAACTGATCCCTGGAATGTTCATCTTTGTTGCCTAAAGGAAATCCAGTTTCCATGCCAACCAGGAGCTCAAATACAAATATCGAAGGTAGGTGGTAAGATGCCTGTGGGCAAGCCCTTGAGCTACTGAAAGAAGGAGTGCCTATCAAGTTATTATGCCGAGAAGTGTCGTATTGGTATCCGGATGCGTCCCCCTGAGCTATTCTTCTTTTAAAGCATCCCGAGAGCATCCTGCTTATCGAACTTTTTTGCTTTTTTGACCCAAGAAAATCAAGTTTCTTCTCGCTCCTCTCACATCATATTTTGGTGTGGTGGTACGCCTCTGTAGTAGTGCTGGAAGTGATCTTTGTTGGTGGGTAATAGGTACGCATCCCAGTCTGTGAATACATCTTCTGGCATTATACTTTTTAGGTCTAGTCTTCCATTACCGGCAGCGGTAGTAACATAACGTGTGTAGCTTTTCGGTGGCTAGCATTGGTTAGGATGTTAAGCGGATCATAAGAGAAGTGAATGCTATAAAGAGTACAGGTGCATGCGTGCGAATAATAGTAGAGGTGGAAGGGGTGGTAGGAGCTAGTTGGCAACCAAAAGCAGGGGAACAAGTAGGGCAGTTGACCACCCCGAAAGCAGGGCAAGTAACCCAAAGCATCGGCTTGGAAATAGATTGGTAGGAGGTTTCATCTCTATTGTTCTTTTCCCTCCGGCTTTGAACTAGTTGTTGACTCAGTCTGGTAGTGTCCCCTTGTGTGGTATAAGGGGCTTGTAGCTTTCAATGTCTTCCTTTCAACAAGACTTTTCCGTCTTCTTTAGCCGACATCGCGTAGCTCTCTCTTTCATATAGGGTACCATCCCTCACATCCGATTCTCGAACTCAGACAGACGATTCTATCTTATTGGCTTATGAAAGTGCCCAAGAACTAAGAGCGCATTCTCTTACTTTCCTTCGAGAAGGCAGGGTTTGAAGGCAAGGCGATCTTGAAGATTTTGTCGCAGTCCCACTACGCGTAAATAGATGGGAATAGCTCCAAGCCCAGCTTTCGAAGCACGTGCCCCCTCTTCCGATTAACGCACCAAAGAATCTGTTTTGCTTCGTGAGAAAGGGAGTATGTTAGATAGAAAGAGCTACAAAAGGTGTATCGGATATATTATTCCATATAGGAATGAAGAAAGGCCATGATAGGAAAGTGAAGTGACTTCCGGGGCGAACGATACGGTTCGGTTTAAGGTAAACTAACCCCTTAACTCTTGGAGCTAAAGGTAATTGCCTTATCTTATAGAATTGATCTTGTTATCCTTTGCTTTCTAGAGGAAAGCAGTGAAAATTCCTTTTGGAATTCCATTTCTAAGTCTTTGACTGTAAGAAGCCAGGTTAGTATAGAGTACTAAAACTAAAACCTGGGAAGCAGATAGGACCTGATATAACCTGAAGACAGGAAAGGTTGTAAATGGATGTTACCTCACCCTCCTATTTTATCTTTTGTACTTTCCTTGACTATTAACTACAGATTGGTTTCAATTGAAAGCTATAGTCCTGATACTACGTTAAATCATAGGATATAAAAAGAATCCCAGTAAACCAGCATTTCACAGCTTTCTTCAATCCTCGCTTCGCCTTTATCTGATAGGGGCATAAGGACAGTCTTCCTGCCTATGTCCATACCTTCCACACTTGAAACAAATAAGATTGAATCCCTCATATTCAACTTGAAACAAATCATTAAACACCAAGGACCAATTTCCTCCTCAGATCCACTTCCACGCACACTCTGGCATATCTCCCTCTCTCTGTCTTCGCATTATCATCTTCCATCTGTGACAGAGTGTTCTCGTCGATTTTCAAAGCTCTTCCGATCTTGTTACCCAGCCGCCATAGAAAATGTCTGTTATAATAATGCAAGGGAATGTTACGGACTCTAACCCAAATAGGAGTCTTACCAAGTGAGTTATAGCACGGGTTGAAACTAGGGTGCCATCGCAGAACGACCAGATAATGTCCTAGTTCGACCCATGGGCCTTTCGTCAACACACGTATGTAGTCGTTGTCATCATCAAACCGAGCTATGAAGTAGTTGTTTTTCCACATCTATTAACTCTAAGTTCTGGATACCCCATAGACGTTGGACCCTCGTCTTCAGCATTCTGAGGGATATATATACTCCTCCCCAACAACGTGAGAACAAGGGCTTTTTTCCAAGGCTGGCAATATTCGACTAGTTCCTCATGGGTTATATCCACATACGGATATATTTCCCTGAGCTTCATGCTTTCTTCCGTTATAGCTATTTCCTTCACTTCAAGATCATCGAGCAGAACTTCATCCGCTTCCTCATACAAAACATTATCAGTCCCATTAAATCCCACCACAGAGTCCCTATAAGACAAAAAATTGCCTTTTAATAGGAACATTGTGATTCCCCGGTAGATTCTCCTTCGAAGCCCCTGGTCCCTCCATCTTATTCAGACTAGGGCAGAGTCTTTTCTCTACGGAGAGAATGTCTCACATTCGGCATATCCGTTTTTCATATCGATCGATAAAGAGGAGAGTGGTCTTACCGCTTTTATCAAATAACCTTAGCTTGCTTGATTTGCTTTTTTCTTTCTATTTCTAAACAACTCATGTTGAAAAGTGTAAGTATGAAATGTTGTGTTGTATGTGGAGATCTTGTTTTCAAGTTCTGTTAGGTTCTTAGTAGCAGTCGGCGACCTTCTTGATTCTTTCTTTTACTTCACATAGCTTTTCGTCTCCTTGATAGCTGGCAGTTCTCCAAAAGTATGAAAAGCTGGAGGACTTTGTACCAGCCATTCCAGTGTGGTTGAATTTTGTTCAACAGCCCAAGGAATGTTCGCCCTTTTTGTTTTGTTATTTCCACTGCTTGAAGTGATTGTTACGACCACGAAGAAACGACGAATCCCAACTACGGATATATAAGAGCCAAAACTGCTAAGGGCATTCCATCCAGCGTAAGCATCTGGATAATCTGGAATGCGACGTGGCATACCCGAAAGCCCTAAGAAATGCATGGGAAAGAGGGTCGGATTAACCCCGAAAAAAGTGATCCAAAAATGGATTTGACCTAAAGTTTCAGGGTATGTCCGACCAAAGATTTTACCCACCCAATAGTGAAATCCTGCAAATAAAGCAAAAACGGCTCCCATAGAAAGTACATAATGGAAATGTGCAACCGCATAATAAGTATCATGTAGAGCAATGTCTAGCCCAGAATTTGCCGGGACTATTCCAGTGAGTCCTCCTATGGTGAACAAAAAGATGAACCCTACAGCAAATAACATGGGTGTTTTGTATTGTATCGAACCCCCCCACATGGTAGCGATCCAACTAAATATTTTAATTCCAGTGGGGACAGCTATGATCATGGTAGCTGCGGTGAAGTAGGCACGGGTATCAACGTCTAAGCCCACAGTAAACATATGATGAGCCCAAACAAGAAATCCAAGAACACCTATACTGATCATGGCATAAACCATGCCTAGATACCCGAAGACCGGTTTTCCCGAAAAAGTCGAAACGATATGACTTATGATACCGGATCCAGGCAGAATGGGAATATACACCTCTGGATGACCGAAGAACCGAAAGAGATGCTGGTATAATATTGGGTCTCCCCCTCCTGCGGGATCAGAAAAGGTTGTATTAAAGTTTCGATCGGTTAATAACATGGTAATTGCCCCTGCCAGTACCGGAAGTGATAATAAAAGTGGGAATGCTGTTACTGGAACGGACCACACAAATAGGGGTGATCTATGCATAGTCATTCCAGGTCCACGCATGTTGGAGATAGTTGTTATAAAATTGATAGAACCTAAAATGGATGAAACACCAGATAGATGAAGACTAGAAATTGCTGAATCAACTGCTCCTCCAGAATGGCTGGTAATACCACTTAAGGGCGGATAGACCGTCCACCCAGTGCCGCTACCCACTTCTACTAAGGCTGAGCTTAATAGGAGCAAGAGACTTGGTGGCAACAACCAGAATGAAATATTATTTAATCGTGGAAATGCCATGTCAGGTGCACCTATCAGAATCGGAACAGACCAATTACCAGATCCACCTATCATCGCCGGCATAACCATAAAAAAGATCATTAAAAAAGCGTGAGCCGTTATTAAAACATTATAAAGTTGATGATTCCCACCAAGAATTTGATCGCCGGGTCGTGCTAATTCCATACGAATCAATACTGAGAAGCATGTGCCCATCACTCCAGCAATGGCACCGAAGATGAAATATAGAGTCCCTATATCCTTGTGGTTAGTGGAGAACAGCCATCGGACCGGATTTGTCATCAATTTGTTTTGATTTCGTTTCCTTCCTTATCAGAGAGGGGCCCCTTAGGGAGCGGGGCTTATTTCTTGAAAAAGGGGGAGTGAGAGGGGAAGGAAGAATGGAAAGGGGGGTGGGGAAGGTCCGGAAAGCCCTCACTTTATTGATGGGACATTTTGATCCCCTTTTCTTTCCTCCCCCCCCCCCCGGTTCTGGTTCAGGAAAGGGTCAACGCAAGGATCTTACTTCGAAGCAATCTCTGGAGTTTTCCCTTATCCGAACGGGTCTTGCAAGAAAATAGGATTTCATATTGAGCTCCAAATATACGCTATTGGGATAGGATGGTTCCTACTAGCTCTCCCCCCTAAGAACCGCACGTGCGAGTTCCCCCGCATACGGCTCAAGTGGCGAAGGCCCTTTCCTTCGCGCTTGGTAAGCGCTTCGCTGTAGCCAAGCTTACTGCTAGCCTATCGCCTAGAGCCAAGCTTCGACCGCGACTGCTCGTCGCTTCTGGGCGCCTTATTCCGTCACCCGAGATCCAAGTCAGCACCGGCAAAGATCTCTTGATTCCTCGCGGCCGGGCCGGCTTGGAAGCAAGCTACCTGTCGCCTATCTCACCCCCTTTCTTATTATTAGTAAGATAGGTTGCCCCTTTCCCCTTTCTCTAATAATAAGGCTCGTAAGACCTCACTGCCGATCGCCTTCAGCTGGGTGAGCCTTCGCTTTTTGGATCGTCTTCTGCCCAATGTCAATGTGGTACCCTCCCGTTTGTTTTTGGTTCCCATTGGGTTTACCTTGTTTACAGGTCGACCCCATGGCAGCAAGAAAAAAAAGGCGATCTTGTGCTATACTCCGGTGATCTCTTTCCTACCGAGGCACGCAAACCCCCATCGTGTCCCAGATCACATTCCGTGAATCGAAAGGGGAAGCCTACTCATCCATCAGCTCCTCTCGTAGATCGGTGCGGTTTTACGAAGCGTCTAAGCACAGTTCACTCGCGTTGATCAATCAAGAGCTTTGCCGCCACTCCTTAAGGTTACCTGTTGTATCATACACTTCTTGCATTCTTTCCCACGCTTCATACCCCCCATTTCTTCTTAAGGTAAGGTAAAGGGCCAGGCATGGTGGGGTAGGAGCATTCTGCCGGCAATCTTTTTGGCTTGACCAATCAGTCTTATGTCCTCCGAGTCGCACGGCGTTTTAACCGAAAGAACTTCTTGCGCAATTCATGCGTTTCTGTTTTTATGACCAGAAATTGTTTCTTGATTTCCATTTCAAATTGTTCTCTGGACTTTTTATCAATATGAGGTGATCGTAACACAGTATATAAGACTCGTGATTCAGGCAATCCAATCTTCCGTGTGTAAGGCGGAAGCCCCCCAAAATGGTTTTCCAAAAATGGGTGATCAAAAGATCGAATCACTATGCGTATCTTGGTGGTCGTTACTTTTGGTGGTCTTTCTTTTTGGCTGACTCCTTTTCCTGTTCTATTGATCAGAAGCATCCAGCAGCGCCACGCCAGTAGAAAGAGTTAAGCTACTAAGCGAATTTTAAGGCTACCCGGCTAATGGGAATCGAAAAGCTATTTCTTATACTTCGCGTCAGCAAATTTCCGATTTCCCAGGGAAACCAGTGAATCGATAAACGTATTCCAAATAGAACAGTTCTTGGTTCCTAAGAAGCGTCGGATCCTACGGAACTGCTCTAAACGCGTATCGATGTCTGTTTCCCAGGCATCGTAGAGAGCCATGTTCATGGCACGTGCGATATCTTTCTTATCATTCTCATCGAGAAAAATGCCTTTAGAGAGAAGTAAAGCACGTGCTCTTTCCACCATCCTAGCCTCCTCATTTTCGCAGGTCGTATTGATCGCATTTACTGCTCTATAAATGCGGTCCTCTGTCCCCGGGTCGAGCGGATTAGGAAGGGGGCGGGCAACCTCATCTTCCTCTTCCGCTAAAACCTCGAGGTCGAAAGAGGTCCAACCCGAGCTCGAACCTTCGTGTGAACCCACACCCACTATGGAGTTGGATCCACCGGATGAATGGCTAGCTGTTGGCAGCACCTGGCACACGGAAAGATCCCACAATATAGAATCAAAGTTATGGTAAAGAGTTAAGCTACACCTAACAAAAAGAAAAAGCAAAATGGAGAATCTCACTATATAACGAGCCCTTTTAAAGTAGGGGCTCGTTATATAGAAGCAAAAGATACGAACTTGGAGACTAAAAGGAACGTAGTGGAAGAAAATCGAAAGCAAGAAGAGGAAAAGGCAGAACCAGAAGAATGGTGTTCAATAAGTGAATTTATCCAGTTGAGGCATTATTGATTGAGAACAAATTCTGACCTACAGACTGAACTCCGAAAAGCCTGTAGGACTAGTGTTTTGACGAGTGGTTGGTTGTTGACCAACGAACTACGTGGGAGAAAGAAAGATGCACTGAGTTACTTACGAATCAGAAAGATTGAGGCTGACTACGGCCTCAAATGATTAGGCGGGGACAGGATTCGAACCTGCAATCTTCAGGTCATGAGCCTGATGAGTTGACCAATTCCTCTACCCCGCTTCTTCCCTCTTGAAACTGAAAACATATAGAAAAGCAAATAAGACTGCCCACACTGAACACCAACATGAGATAGGTTGCGGCTATAGTCAGAACTCAAACTGAGCCAATTGGGTAATTATGACCTGAGGTACCGAAGCCGGACGGGCAGACCTCTAATCGTTGGATCCGGTAAACAGGGTAGCCCCAGGTACGCTTGGGACTGGATGGAATCCTTTTTTCCTAGTAGCGAACCTTTTTTTCGTTCCCACAATCATCTTTCTTGTACCTCGAGAACCAAATCCCACATGTACGAACTGGCTTTCACAATAACAATAAATAAAGGGAAGTGCGCCGGGAAGTGAGGAGCCAGAAAGCATAGATTAGATTTCCAGGTCTATCTATTATACGTTATTTCACCGATGCGAGTGCCGAGTTGTTTCGAGTCTCAGAAAATCCGATCCTCGCTCAGCTCCAGCTTCAAAGGTATGATATGTAGGCAGATTTTCCGGTAGGTTGAGTCGGTCAACTGTCATGTAAAGAACAGAAAGGAGAGACTTTCCAGCCCATGTGTGTAGCATCTTACTTTTCCAGCACTATCACTGAACTAGTACCGTACTTTCCATTAAAAAAATGACTAAAACTCTCAAGGTCCGTCCAGAGTTTCACCTCACTAACTTGAAAGAGACTACTCCTCTGGAAGGAACGACTCTATATAAAGAGACGCGCTACGACGCTGGATACTCGATTAAAGTAAATTGATCCCGCGGCGCGGGGACGGAAAGCAAAATAGGGCAGGATTCGCTCAATCAAAGACAGTTCCATTCGATCTTAGCCGATCTCAGGTTACCGGCTCTCCCGCCTCATTTCAAGGCACGATTGGAGAGCTCATTGGGTACTACACCTCAAGGGCGCTTTCTCAATCGCAAAAACGATACTGTCTGAGATGCGATGTTCTGATTATTTATGTCATTTTCAATGCTTGTTCTCATTCCTACTTGCTTCTTTCCCTACTATATGGGGTTCACTGAACTCAATCACTTCCTTTCTCAGCAAGAAAACGGGGCAATCAAACTAAAGGCGTTAGTACGAACAAGCCAGCTACGAATAAAGTCGCTCTAGCGCGAAAGCCCCCACTTAGTTTAAGGCGTTAGTACGAACAAGCCCGCTACGAATAAAGGCGCCCTAGCGCGAAAGCCCCCACTTAGTTTAAGGCGTTAGTCACGAACAAGCAACGGATGAGCGCTCTAGCGCGAAAGCCCCCACTTAGTTTAAGGCGTTAGTACGCGCAGCCGTTTGATTGCTGCTTTAGTTTTCTTGCTGCTTTAGTTTGATTGCTGCTTTAGTTGGATTGCTGCTTTAGTTGGATTGCTGCTTTAGTTGGATTGCTGCTTTAGTTGGATTGCTGCAGGAGTTTTCTTGCCCCGCCCCGTTTTCTTGCTCGTTGCTTGTTGCGCTAACGAGCAGACGAAGGTTTAGTGATCACTTACGCAATTCGACTTATGCTCTTTTGCGAGATGAGATCACTCTCTCTTTCCACTAGGCTAGTGAATGCACGATCAGGTTAGACTTAATTGACTGAGTTCAGTTTCAAGTTCAGTTACACTTATTAACACGAGGGCTAGTTGAGATCAGGGACGGACTCTAACTGCCCCGCTGGCCGGAGGGAAAAAGCACTCCATAGATTGAGGCAACTTACACTGAATAGTAAGCTATAAGTCTCACTTCCTCTCCTAGAGAAGTCAGGTAGCGAAAGAGTTGAACTCATTCTCTCCATTCAGAGAGAGTAGAGCCCAGAGACAGGTAAAGGCATACAACTGAGCAATCGAGCCTACATTGGAACTCACGAGTGAAAAAGCGATTCGGCTTACGGGAGTGAAACCGAGGGACAACCCTTTCCTTTCTTGCTGTTCTTTCATCAGCAAATGTGGCAAACAGGTGGGCTGGTGGTCTTTTCGTATTAATTATAAGTAGAAGATCTCCGCTCGCGAGGAAATCAAAGGCTCAAGGTAATAAGGGAAATCTCTTTAGGAAAGCAAGTCCCTTAGCTCTTGGATTCATCGAGAAGGCATGAAGTAGCGGTTGATAGTGAAAAGTGACCTGACCTACCGCGCTTTCAGCACAAGCTAGTCAATCAGTGAGGCCACCATGCCCACAACTTAAGCCCTCAACCTACGATTGATGAACCGTGCGTGAGGGCAGGGCTAGGGCTATAGTAGAATATCTGAGGAATCCATTACTGAACCGTAGGATTCAACGAAGAAGAGATTCACCCTTCTTAAATTAAAGGGATGAAACCCGCGATTGAGTTGCTCCCGTCCCTAAACAAAGCACCAGTAAGCCTTTGCTCCGATTGACATTTCGAAATGACAAAGTTGAGACGTCCATGTCTATTAACATCAAGGTGTGCTACCGTGCCCTTATGACGCATGGTCTATCTTATGATATAGAAACCCGAAACACGAACCTTCACTCCGATCGCCCTCACAGCCCTTGGTCTCATTGAAGACGCTCCTTCGTGTCCGCCCTTCTCTTTTGGCATCCTCCCTTCAATCACTTGATTCCTACTATCAATGAGTTATTAATAACCTCGTTAGAGGAAGGGATATGATTAACTAGTAACTAGTCTCTAACGGAAGGGCTAAGCCCAGCAAACTACGGCTTTCGAGCCTCTCTTTGTATACTATACGCAACGTGGGTACCCGAAGAAAGTTTTGGGTTCCTGTTCATGCACTGGAGCCCTTACCAACCCTTCTTCAAGTATATAGTAAAGCATCTCTCTGTCGATCACTTTTGGGGCATCTTGTCTTAAAGGACTTGGCCCTAAGTTTAGAGCGATTCAAAGCCAAAAACCTCACTTTCTTCTCTTACGATATTTCGAGTTAGAAGAAGGAGAAAGAATTCAAAGCATGATTTTCGATTCGATATCTGACTCGGGGGCGAACACCCCATTTATTTATGCCCGTCGCCTGTGTTGAACGGGATAGATTACAAATGGAGCCCTTGAGTAGGAACCACGTGTTGACACCCTTGTTGGGGTATGAAGTATTAGTTAGCGAGATTTGGGCGTTAGGCCCAATTAGACCCAGGGGCAAGCAAGGCCTAGCCAATTTCCATAATGTAGAAACAACAGACTTTGGCATTGCCCTAGAGACGTTTAGCTCTCAATGCACTAGTGGAATGCCATAAGAAGGGAGAGTTTACTTCCGTAGTTCTAGACAGTCTAAGTGGAATCTCCAAGGCGCTAGATTGTAATTGCCTCGTGCCTTATGGACACTCAGGGCTACTCAGTTGTTGAGGAAAGGATGACAAGGATTTCTAACTTCAGTGCGCGATCTTACGGTGGAAACTCGAGCACTGGAAGATGCTTATATCACTCAGGATTCCCAGATATGTTCCCGGAGGAATTACCGATGCCTCTTGATTGAGTAGTTGAGTTTACGCTTTTGAGTTCCATCTAGTGAAACAAAGAAGTGAAGAAGAGAAGGTCAGAGGGAAAGGGGGTAAGCAGCAGACGCGGAGGATGAAGCTTTTAAGTTATTCCAGTCTAATAGCATTTATCTATGCCCTTTCCATTGTAAGCTAAGAAAGTAGACATGCCGGAAAGAAACCTAATCGCTACAGGTGAGCATTTCCAGCCAGCTATGCTGCAGTTCTGGTGGAAGGTTTTTTCAGTATTGTAGTTCAGAATAGACCTTTTTAGATTATGTACCCGGGGGTGGTAATGAGAAATTGGAACACCTACTACGGACGGCTTTGAATAGTAACTATATATAAGTGTTGGCGGGGTATTCATGCCATAGCGTATCGGTTCGTCTTGCCGGCCTTACGAACCTTTTATTCTTTCCAACCGACACTTCTCTTCTGGCTTTATTTCAGGCTTCAAGCCGGGCCTTATAGCCTGGCCCATGCTATGTCAAGTGTAATTAGGTCCTCTCACTAGCTAAACTCTCAAACCGATACGGAAACATCGGATTATTCATGAATGTCATCTATCCCTCTCGGTGTCGTCGGGTCTTGCTTTCTGGTTGGTATCAATCCCTCCTGGTGGCGGGAAGTAAGATGAGGGGGAAGCTCACATCTGCGCTAAACACTTAAGTTTACTACAGTTTGGGAACTCATGCCTTATCGATCGCCTTCTTGATTGTTGCATTGGTTTAGTCAATCCGACCGGCAGAATGCACTTGCTTTGTTGTAGTTTGTTAGTCTCCTTTGATTGATTCGTAAACCGACCGGAACAACAACTGAACAGAGGCAAGGACACGTCTATGAGGCTTCCTTTTGAAAGCAGACTAGCGCACTAATCACAGACTAAAAGAGCAGCTTATTTTATTGATCAGGCAACTCAATTGCATCTTTCCTTGCTTTTGCAGCTACAAGGGCAAAGTCAGGAAATTTTGGTTGAAGGATGGTCTGTTAAGAACCAAGAGGAAGAGACTTTATGTGCCGCGATGGGATAACTTAAGGAGAGACGTGCTAAGGGAGTGACATGACTCGAAGTGGTCGGGACACCCAGGTATGCACCGAACCATGGCAATGGCACAACTTACTAACTTATATTATTGGCCACGAATGCGGGAGGATGTGGAGCACTACCTTCGAACTTCTCTTGTGTGTCAACAAGACAAGGTTGAGCATAAGCATCCCGCAGGGTTGTTGGAACCCTGACCTATTCCTCAATACCCATTCGATCGAGAGTGTCTCAATGGACTTTATCAGTCCTTTGCCTAAGTCGGACGGGTGGGTACGGAACCATTATTGTGGTGGTAGACAGATTCTCTAAGTATGCCACTTTTCTCCCGGGAAATCAATGCCGAAGTGCTCAGCTTTTCGTCAAACATCTTCTTAAGCTTTGGGGGATACCAAAGAACATAGTAAGTGACCGCGACCCTCGCTCCTAGAACAACCGAGACTCTTCGATCTATCGAAAGTCACGGAAAACAAACTATCTTTAGCTCGGTGACCCTCTCCTCTCTGCACAAGCGCCACACGTAATTGGCACACATGAAACAGGCCAAATCTTGTCAACTTATGAAGCGACTACGACTTGCTGACTTTCATGGTTTACATAGGAGAGGTTAGCATCGCACGAACAAACCTTCCTTTTAACTTTGAACGAGATGCGCTAATTCACCGATTGTATTGCTTTTGAACGTCTTGCTTTTTCTTTTCTGTTTTGAAAATGCTGATAGATTCGTTTTCATGTCTCTTTCCCGTACATTACTTTCTGAGCTATCTAACTAGATTACTATCTCGCTTGACCCACTCCTTCACTTCATACTGAGATGAGGAGATTCGAATCCTATCAATCTAACAGCCGGAACGGAAGATCCTGTGCCCACCGGGCTTGGACTGCTACTGTTGACTGAAAAGAGAAAGCATTTGCCCAACGACTCGCTGATTGGCTCGAGCGAGCGGCCCTGCGCACCGACCGCCACCTCTCTTTATCTTGAGTGATATTGTAAGCAACTGGGTCTATTTTAATTCATGCTTAGAAACCGCGTCTTTCATACGCCCTTCACCTCTAAGTTCCAATGCCGCCTATCACCTATCCTTATAGTTCAAATGTCGTGGTTCGCTATCCTAGATCAACTCCCTCGATCCTCAAGCCCTCTCAGCCAAAGGCTAGAAATAAGCTCAATCGAGTACTAAATAAAAACAGGATCTCTATCCATGCCTCTATGAAGGATAAACGAGAAACTGAGAATAGAACGAATGTTAGGTAGCGCACTTCTGCCTTAACCGGAGGAGAATCTCACCGTTCAAGAGTATCTGCGATCAAAAGTAAAGAAACCTTTCGAGCTGTAGCTTTACAACGGTAGGTAGGGCTTATATAGAGCCCTTTATTCTTATTAGTTTTTAGTATCGACCGGTGGATTGCCTGAGTACATAACAAGCACAGATGCTCTTTGCTCAAAAGAAAGATTGAATAGGTATTTGATACATATAATGATGCCTCGCCATTTTGACGGGAAAAGGCACTGAGTATTGTATACTACCTGCTGGACAGAGACAGGACTGAGTCGAGCCTCTTTCAGACCCTTGTTCGCAGTATGGTCTTTTCACTGAAGTCCAGGGCTTCTGAGATTCCCCTCCGAAATGCATGATCAAATCAAAGAAAAGGATGACCATTACATTAATTGCGAGAAGAGGTCTTGCAGCAGCGGTTGCATATGTAGGAGGTTTGGAAGAAAGTATGAACGGGGCCCCCCTATTGGGGACTCTTCTAATCCCGATTCTGCCTTTGGAGCTATAGCTATCTGAAAATGTCATTTTCAAGTTTCGTTTTCTTACTGATTTCGGCTCGCTACCTATAGAGCCTGGTGTGTACCTACTTGATAGAGCAGCATCGTTACCAGATCGTTTTATTTTATATAAGGGGAATTGGCTTGAAGAGAAAAGAAAGAAAGGAAAGGAGCGAGAAGAAACTTCCTTCGCTTACTCTGATCCTACTGCGTAGACGTCGTCTAATAGGCTACAGCACCTGATTATCATCAGCAAGAAAACGTGTATGCGCTAACGCTATATGGCTGCTGGGGGTTCACGCTCGGACATTACTTGTTGGGTACGCTAGACCGGTGAATTTGGACCGGAACTTTTCAACAGCAAGAGAAAGTTGAACTGATACCAAATCAGAGTCTCGTCTGCGGCAATCATCAAACTCCATAGCTAATTCGAGCCTTTTAGGACTAGTTGGATCCGCTGACCAATAGCCAGACGGAACTAAAACAGCAACAGAGAGTACAATGGAGCAAGAAAACGGCATAGCTGCTACTTACAGCAACAATCTTTGGACAAAGAACGACAGGCCTTCTAACGTAATGGGTCGCTCGCCCCTATCGAATAAAGTAAGGAGAGGAGCGAAGAGCGATAGCGAGAGGGTTGAAACGAGCACTGAAATAGGCTTGAGCTTTACAGTAGGTTTGAAAACGCTCGACGTCAGGAGAGTAATGACCAGCTTCACTATTTATCCGGCCGGATGGAAGACTTAGAACGGAATAGCGTCCTAACGCGCTAAGCTTTATAGGTGCTTCTTCCTATTGGTCACTAGAGGGTATAGTTTTCTTTATTATATTCTCCAGCACCTGCACTACGAGTCTTTCTATCTTACCTGCACGTAAACGTATTTCTATTTCTTCCTTCTCTAAGGCAAAGCACAGAACTGGCTTCGTGTACAAAGTGTACCGCTGACATGGTAAGGTTCAAAGTTAGCTCAGGTTAGCATGAATCCGGAGAAGGCAATTCATTATACAGTCGAGAGGAACCTTTTCGTACACGGTGCGTGTGTAAAAGCATGTAAGGAGTTAGCCCTTCCTAAAAAGGGCTTTATTCAGCTTGAATGCAAGGTTACTGGTTAGATCCAGATCTGATTTCATATCAGATCTTTCCGGGACGTTTATGCCATTACTGGAACCAATCCCCGGATTAGGATTATCTAAAGCAATTGCCTTCCATGCAAGCAGTTTAGTGCGGTACTTCTTCATACAATTCATAGTTGATCTATCTGTATAGATATTGATTACTATTAAAAAATAGAATCTTAACCTCTTTCATATATACGAGGTATTACTATCGTCCTCGTTCGGCTTACAGTAAGCTGGCAGCTATATAAATAGAATGACGACCCCTCGATTTAGGGCGGTGGTAGGTGCCTAAGACCTTCGCCGTACCTTACCGGATCCGGGCTATCTATTTTTCTATTTATCTGTTTGCCAAGACTTTTAGTGGGAAGGACTCAATTGTCTTTCTATTTCCGAGGCATTCCATAAGCATAAGCCAAGTCGTTCTCTTCTTAGCGGACTCTGGTACCCCTACCCTAGGCTTGACTCTTATTTGTAGATCTTCCTCTGCTCAACCCGGGGGAAAAAGACTTCACCCCAAGGGATGCTTGTCTAAATGGAAGGAACTTAACCAAGGTTAACCTCAAGTCAAGGAAGGCCAGGGGCAGCCGATGCTTGCAGGATAAATCATATTATTCTGCGACAGAAGTTTGATCAAAGACTGCAGAAAAGAGGATGCTACATCATAGGATCACGTGAAAAGCCTATTTATGCAAAGCCTTAAACTGAAAGGTGGTCCCTCCATAGACAAAGTCTAAGAGATATATTTTGATTAGTAAATAGGCAGTATTCTAGGCAAATATCTCTGATCTGTCTTCTTTCAGCAACATCGTACTCTCTTTTGTATTGAGAGAGACTCGGATCCTGAAGGTCTTCTTCGTGCTCAGCCTTTATCTCCTTGGTGGATAATAACAGCCTTATAAGGAAAGGCACATCTTTATGCCTTAATTCTCCATAGTCTGGATGGAAGAACTTTGTACTCGGCTTATAGGAACATTGCTTAGTCCTGGCCCCATAATCCACCACGCTACGCGCGCACAGCATCCCTATAGAGGGTTGCGTTGAGGGATACGGCCCCGGATTGGCTTCGAAGGAGTCTCTCTCATGGCATGGATTTATTAGGATTGTCGAGGAAGCTGAGGTGTACTTTGGTGGGGAATTCACCATTATAGATGGAGAATCGAGGCTTGTTGCCTTCTTCCTCTTTGAAGGGCCTATGTACGGTATTCAAATTCCCATGAAGTGGGATATCAAATATTCTCCGGCTGTATCTTCTTAGGAGTGATGTGATACCCCTTGAAGCTGCACTGGAGGTAGGTGGAGTCGAACTTTTAAGTATGCAGGGTTACATTTTTACCAGTTCTTCCTATGCAACGGACCTCACGTGGCTTTTGACCCTACCCTCCTTTTTCTTGTCCTGATGGGGCTTATGGGTGGAATACTGACCTATAAAGGAATGGAATACTCATGAGGTAAAAAAACCTGACTGCGAAGATGTCAAGGCAAAGGAAATGGGCACTTACACTATATAGATAGACAGCTAGAACAATTTCAAGACTCGGCAATGATACCACAGGAAAGAAGAAAAAAGCCGCTTACCACCTAAGGGTAAGGGAATGGGTGGACTACTAGCTAGGATGAATGGTATTCGGCCCTTACTCAAGGGATTACAGATATTGGAAGATCGGGAAATCCTTAGCTAGTTATCCCAGAAAATACGATATGCTTAAGAGTCTAAATGCAATAGGATAGTTTTATGGCTTAAACTTAAAAAGAGGATTTCCTCCATTGGAAGAAATAGATAAAGCCCTAATAAAAGCAATCTCGAGACGAAGAAAAGCCTTAGAGCGAGGCGAGTTCAGTGAGACTGATTAGTAAGGAAAGGACACAAACGGAAGCAATATGGTTTCTTAATGAATCCCTAGGGAGAATGAAGTTCAAAATAGGAAACAAAACAAGCAAGGGACTTAGAGATAGAAAGTGGCGCACTAGCGCGAAATCCATCATTGGCAAAACAATTATTTGGTTATGCCATTTTGGGCTTTGCTTGGTTTCCTCTAGTGAATAAAGCTAAAGCTTCCTTGCTCATGCTACTGGGTTGATTATACAACTCAGTTGTGCCTACAATTTCTGGTAGGGAGCCATTGATCTATAAGATTTACAGAACCATATTGCAGATCTGACATTAGCTATTCGAGTAAAATCATAGGATTGAAAGCCGATCGCTACTTTCTTGCCTTGGGGCATCGCATTCTGGATAACGTAATAAAAAGTGTTTCTCAGCTTCTTTCTTAAGTGCTTCAGTCTGGTTTGCTTTAGAAGTAGAAGTAAGCAAGCCAAGAGAGAAAGGAAAGGTTACTTGTAGCTCGACCAAACAAGCAACGAGCAAGAAAACGGGGCGGGGCAAGAAAACTACGCAAGAAAACGGCTGCAGCAAGAAAACGGAGCAATCAAACTAAAGCAGCAATCAAACTAAAGCAGCAATCAAACTAAAGCAGCAATCAAACTAAAGCAGCAATCAAACTAAAGCAGCAAGAAAACGGCTGCGCGTGACTAACGCCTTAAACTGAGTGGGGGCTTTCGCGCTAGGGCGCTCATCCGTTGCTTGTTCGTACTAACGCCTTAAACTAAGTGGGGGCTTTCGCTAACGGGCGCCTTTATTCGTAGCGGGCTTGTTCGTACTAACGCCTTAAACTAAGTGGGGGCTTTCGCGCTAGAGCGACTTTATTCGTAGCTGGCTTGTTCGTGACTAACGCCTTAAACTAAGTGGGGGCTTTCGCGCTAGCACCTTATCCTGCCCCTATCTATCTCTAAGTCCGTTGCTTGTTCACTTCACTCACCGTAGGAAAATAATCCGGATTGATAGGATCGTAATTCATGCTTTCAGCACATTTCCCGATAGGGTCGAGCGATAAGAAGACTGACTTTCTCGCTTTCTCCGTTCAAGCTTAAAGCGGCTAGCAACTAGAGTCTCCATTCTACCTATGCCCTCGCGCTCTTTCTTTACAGAGTTCGATGGAAGCGCTTACTGCTTTGGCCCGTTTCACCCCTCTCCCGCAGGCCTACTTTCCTCCCCCTAAGCTACTATTGGTCTGCTCTCGCAAAGCTCGAGATCTACGTCTTGAAGAGCCAAAGCCTTTCCTTTCTCTTTATATACTCAATTACGTAATCTGGGCTAAAGCACAGCAGTCCCAGAGCCTATTCCCTTTGTATTTGTATTAATAGAAAAAAGAATTACCACTACCACGGCCCTCTATTCCCCGGGTCCTCAATCAATCATTAGTACTACTCACGGCCCGAGAGGGGAGGCGCAGCCGAAGCTTCGAGCCCCTCCGCTGAGCAGCCTAGTTTGAATAGGAGCTATTATCACTATCTTCTTTCATAACTTCATCTCTGTTATGTCACTTCCTAACTGTTATGTCCTAACGGTTTCAACCTTTCGAGTCTCGGTTTGCTCCGTAAACTAGTTGCTTATTTGCTATAATAAGGAGTGCGAACCTAAACAAATTAGGCTTGTTCCGGAAGAACTGACCATAGAGGGGGAAGTTGATTCCTTAGAGTACACTTTCGCAACTGGACGCAGCTCAAATGGCTCTATTGGTATTGCACTGTCCCTCTCGGTTCCGTCTCTTGAGGACCTTCCTACCAAAGGCGGTGAGTCACCATTGGTGATCGTGGCCTCTGACAAGGTTCCGATTTAACAGTCGGATAGGAGTAGTATGAATTCATCACCCATACTGGGGTTATTTGTAGCTCTCTCAGCAGAGAAATCTGCATCCTTTCTACAGAAAATGGTGGTGTAAATGGTGAGGATATCTTAGCCCTGTCATTACTACAGAGGGACACTCATGCGTGCATATCATGGGCTTGACTTCCACGTTCTTTCTTTTACTTCCCCCGCCTCGGATCACGACTCCCTGATCCCCCGGTCATCTTTCTTCTAGCTTTTAGTTCTGTCTGGCGATTCCTTTAAATAACTTTATAGTTATATGTTCTACGTCCCCTGTTAGTGTTGGTCCTGTCCCGTACTCTATCTATAGATCTTATCTTAACTGGATCAATCGCTTTGTCGGAACTCTTCCCTTGCTTGCTAGTAATTGAGTTCTCCTCTGCCGGGCAGCTCTATCGACCCGCCCTTTATAGTTATAGTCGCGACTGTTGTCATGGAAAAAGAGTTTGTTTTCTGTCAAAGAAGCATGCTTAACACAGCCTATAGCGTAAAGGCATTCGAGCCTCGGCGCTCGTTACACAGTCTCCTTCGACTTACAACTTTGAAACATAAAACCCTATACATCGACACCTTTAGTGCTGCTACGCTACTTAAGAATGCCGACTACAAAGTTGACATCAGCCGCCTTCAGTCCAGGAGAGAAGGGCCTCCCCGGTTTCAGAAACTGTCACCGGAACTATGCGCCGTCTTATTCCCTGCTGCGATACCGACTACGGCAGGTTTGGCATCAAGACTAATTAATGCTAAAAACTGATTAATCGCAGACACACTATGGCTATTGCAGTTAATCCATATCTGGAATTAGGTAAGACGAAGGGAGGAGTTCAAAGAGTAAGCTAGTTGAAGAAATGGTAGGAATACCCGGAGCCTAGCTCTCTCGGAACTTACCTCAGCGACTTGAAGCATTGCTTCCTATCGGCTTCGGGCCGAAAGAGAGTGAGCTGGAACCCTGAAGAGATCTAGCCTTACGCAATCTTTCTAAGAAAGTCATTTCAGTCATCGATTGCCTGCTATTACCACTTCCTGACTTGAGGAGTAAAAAGCTGGAAAGCAGTTCTTTTCCTAGGTTGACTCATGAGTTAGTGTGCAAGACCGATTGCTAGGCTCTCATCTTTCTTAGATGTTCTAACAGTGGGATTTGAGCTTTGCTGGATTTCCCACCAAATAAATAACCTTCCTTAGATCCCTAGTCTTAGAGCTAAAGGAAGTCCTCTAACTAATATAATACCCCGAAGGAGAAGGCGGAGTTCTCTTTCCTGTGCTATCAATAAAAAGAAAAAGGAAGGTACCTTTTTTTAGGAATAATGAAAGTGAAGACGTTCAGCTACCATAGAATCAACAGACTCCTTCTTTCTCTCCTGCATGAGATCTTGACGATTGGGGATATCCTGGAAAGAAAGAATTTCTGTACTAAAGCTTGAACGTGGCGAAAAGAATTAGTCCAATGCCTTAGTTTCGACGCAGCAAGGAGAACAGGAGGAAGCAAGTCACGCGCATCCAACCTCGCTTGGCTTACTCTTCTTTGCCTTCTATATCCTGGAACGTGCCATTTGATGAAGGAAAATGAAAGTTTATATTTCACATTTAACTTATCACCTCAAATGTCATTGCGTGGAACTATTTATATGCTCCCAGAATCGGATTCATGGCTAGAGCTAAAGGAATGCTTGCTGCCTAGCACTCTCTCTTAGACGTCTATCTCACTCTTTCTTTCACAGTGCCTATCTCGAGTGGAAACAAAGCTCCTTTCAATACATCTTCAACAGCTCATGCCAACCGCTTCAAGTCTTCTTTTGCTTCCTTCCTATGGATACGCGAGAGAAGGGCCCATTATATCTGGACTACATGAGAGCCTGCTTGACAAAACAGGCGCCACCCAACACTAGGTCTTAACCTAGGGTCAAGGTGAGTTGAGTAATGTTCGCCGATAATCTCTTTCTCAAAAAAAAAAGACAGGAAAGACATGCTGTCATATTCGAAATAATAATAAACGTTCGTTCCCATCCTGATGCATTCTACGCCTGATCTCTCGATCATTGCTACCAATAGATGATCTAGTAAGACAAAGCCTTGAAACGGCCGTCATGGGAAAGCACCTTGGTAGCTTTGCCCTCTCACAGAGCCATCGGTATCCCTGATAGAAAGAATGGTCCGAATGAATGCTACATCAGGAGCCGAGTTGACTTCACTCCCAGCCGTCGTAACAGCACTGTGGGCGGAAGTGACTTTGTGATCACGGCTTCGGACACTGCATTCATCCAGACAAGCCCATTGGCTTTTCGAGTAGAGAATAAGGTCTAGGGGAGACCGCCCATTTATCACATGTGAGGGGAAGACTAGTAAAAGATTCGAGCTGTAAACTCGCGAATGAAAGATTAAGACGGAATATGAATGAAGGATTGAAGCATCTGACCGGGCTCTGGATATGAATACCGAAAGAGCTTACCGGATGCACCATCGACCTCAGTCTTGTTTTTTGCTAGCTTGAGTTTAAAACTTTACTATCTCATTAAACGCCGAATATCCATATATATATTCTAGATACTAACTCTTTGGTTGGATCGGACAGGGACTTCTATAAAGATCTTTCCACTCATTCATCATACTCAAAGTCGAAGTCACGGCATGGGGGGCTCGGAAAAATAACAAGAATCGGTGTCGTAGTGGTGCTACGAGATGGCGATTTATCGTATAGAAGAATAGATCTAGCAATACAATCACCAAACTATTAACACTTCCAATACCCATACCTGCACCCATACCATCAACTCAAAGGAAAACCATTTCGTCACCACGGAGCAACTAAAATACCAGAAAGACAACTATACTGGCACGCCACCTATACAGGCACGCGTACTCTTTCCAAAGCTAAAAGCACCTCCTACACTTGAGAACTACTACGCATTGGAAACGAAGCAGATAGTCACCATTACCATAAGACCTACTAATGGTTCTTTTCTTACAGGAAGAAGAGTCAAAACTCTATATCTTCCTTCAGCCCTTCTTTCTCTAGCAGTAGAGGGTTGCAGGTGGAGAACCGGCCTATGGCTTGCTTATTAGGCTAAGTTCCCACTATTACAGAATTTAAAGTAGTTTACTTGCTTGCTTAGCTTCCCCCCTGGAGATAGGTTTGTTCTGGGATTGACTTGCTTCCTCCATGAGATTGGCTAAGTGTGCCTCGAGGTACACTCTATTCCATGTCTCACGATCTGGGCTGGAACAGGAGATCAGGTTCAAACCCTGTCCCTGCTTTTTCTTTTGGAGTTATGTGCGCCCCTTTACTTTATATTAGTAAAGCGCTAGCGCCCCTTTGTCAAACAGGAAACTTCCGATCGGTTGCTCGCTTCCAAAGCCCTAAGCAGCAGGTCCCATACTGTCCTGAACTAGAACGCGAACAGCTAACTCGGACTCACAGGGGACACTTCTAACTTGTTAGCTGCAGGTACGAACGTAGAGAGTTTGTTAGGTCCCATCCGGTCTACAAATTTAGAACTAATGGCTTGACGCTACAGGGAAAGTTTGACCGACCTAACAGCCAATAAACTACAGCTGGAATAAGGTTATCCTATTTCCACTTCCTTATAGGAACCTCTAGAAAGCTTTTGAACGGCAGTTTCACTTACTTCGCATGTCTGCCTTTGATCTTTAGCAAATAGTCTTATTGGATAGAACGGAGAGAGCTCGTAGGCAATATGAGATAGAGCTGGTGCTCAGAAGGAGGGTTTGTTTCCGGGGGGTGGGTCGGATTGTTGCCTGTGGAGGATTCAGATGGGGTCCCTTCTTTATCAGAAGATAGAGGTACTGGCGCCAATTACCCGAATCTGATGATTCAGGTGCACCCGGGGGTGATCCAATAAAGAAAGAAAGGACTGGTACTGAACTAGTAGATAGGGTTGAGTCAGTTGTTGATCCAGAAGCGGTAGAAGTGGTAGCATACCTTCCATATCAAGAGACAAGTGAGGGCTTTCCCTGTACAATAGATCCAGTTGATTATGCCCGCGCTCATGATAGGGATTCAGTTTATGGCGTGAGGTTCAGTTCCTTATCTAGAAGCATACCTGGATATATACTCATAGTGGCTTCCATACCTATCTCCGGTAGAGTTAACAGCATATCAACCTATGACTAGTAGACCCATACCGAGTTCCTCCTTATGATCGTAGTAGAGATTCATACCTCACGCGTGATCGAGACTGATAGCTTTCCTATGCTGGTTTGAGTTCTCTTCATTCTCATCAACAATGGCAACCTCCTCAAGTAATTTCTTTTATTTCGTATCGTATAGTGAATGATGGTCTTCATTCTATCCGGTACTGATCATTTATATCGGATCCTTGGTCTAGTCCATGATCTGAACGAGTCGCACATACACCCTAGTACACGTTCCTCGTCGCTGAGGACATCCCCCAAAAGAAAAGCGCATAATCACGAAAAAAGGGCTATTCTCTCCTTAGGAAGGCTCAATCAACCACACAAGGCCTCAATCAACCGGTAAGGCATGGAACGGAGTTACTACTAGGAACGGAGATCATTTATTTTGTTTGATGTTAGAATAGTTCGGTAGAACGGAAATGAAACTTTGCGTGAGAGGCCTACTCTCACTAACAATATCATGCGTTTGGTGGTCATCTCGATATCTTCTGCGAGGTACCAATTCTGGAGTGGGGAATTGGAAGACCGAATCAACCCTATTGGCTCAATTTCATCTCGGACATAAACATTCTCAAAGAGAGATGCATCCATGTTCTCTTCCCAATCCTTTTCCATCAGCTGCACCGGCTCACAGTCTTCTAGCTTGAAGCTGGTATCGAAGAAGATTTCAAACCCGGGCATTATCTTTTTAGTAGTAGGGCAATACCAAGGCTCAGGAAAGCCACAAAAAGGAAATCTGCCCCTTCTTTGACAAAGTAACCGTTAAGGGTTTTGAAGTAGGGGCTCATTTTCCAATCAAAAGTCTCGCCATTCTTTTTGGCCAAGACCCAACTTTGGATTCTTTCCTCTCGCTCCCTTTGATCTTCCTTCGAAGGAGCGTATCCTTGCCCGTATAGAGGTATGGAGGTTGGGTATTCTGGTATTTCTGTTATGCCTTGCTGATTCTTCCCTAACCCCAAGCATGGGAAGTAATCAATCTTCCTCATGATGTTAGCCACTGCGTGATTTGCATATGGGTCAAAGTAAAGACCAATGAGCTCCTTACTATCCACATGGTAAAAAACCTGAACTGTGTCGAAATCAAACCCGGATAAAGCGGCAAAAGAAGCCTCGGGTTGGATTTCTAGTACTGGTGCATTATTGACCTTGCCATGTTTTCCATGCAAATCCCTTGGATGGTTACCACCGAAGTTCCGAGGGGGAATTTCAGTTTCTGGTGCACAGAGGATGGCACCGCTTTGGTTTGGTGCAACCACAGTCTGCCAAGTAAAAGATTAAAACATGCAGGCTCGATGAAATTGAGTACTGTAAAGTGGAGGAACTAATATTACTTGGAAAGGAATTTTCATGCTCTCCCGATCATGCGGTCCAATGCTCACATCCAAGGTGGCTACACCTAATACCTCTCTTTTGGTATTCTCATATGCCCTAACAATCAGGTCTGAAGGAGTGAAATCTGATGCCTCAGACAGCTTGCAACCTTTAATGGACAGACATTCAAAGCTGAGCCATTGTCTATGAGTACCATTGGGCTTACTTTGTAGGGCTTTCCACAAGCCATTACTGTAATGTACAGTGCCTTGAAGTGATCACTTCCACCTTCAGGTAGGTCTTTGTCAGTGAAGGTAATGGCGGCTGTCTTGGTAGCATTCATCAATGTTGCCACCAATGTTTCTGGCGAAGTATCACTAGGTACTTGGCACTGATTGTGTGCTTTACTCAAGGCTTGGCGATGGTGGTATGAGGACTGTATAAGACTCCAGATCGAGATATTAGCTTGAGTCTTTTTTAGTTGTTTGAGGATAAGATCCTCTTCTGGCGTTGGATCAAGCTTTATTTTCTCGATTGGTGGAGGAAGAGGACTGTCAGGGACAGGTCCTTGGTACTGCCTTCCACTCCTAGTGATGGCATTGATGCAGTATTCCTCAAGAAAGTCGTTGAGGTCAAGCACCATACAATCATTGTCACTAGGTGCTGGTAAGTCATCTAAGTCCATTTCGTCTATGAAGAAATCCCAGTCTATGGTCATGGCGTCAGTAAACTCATCCCAGTCCATGTCTATGTCCATATCTTCCTTCTGACGGTCTTGTTCTTCAAAATCTGGACCCCATCCCGTTGGAATGATGGATTCCAATGGTATGCTCGCATGAGGTGGTGCAGTGTAGAACACCTTATAGTTAAATTTGCCCGAGGGCTGTCCCAGTAGATCCTCTACCCTTTCAGCTTCCTTTTCTTCAGGATTGATTAGGTAGGTATAGTCCATCTCATCATCATCCTCGAGGTAGTTGATGGTAGCCTCGTGCTTAGGAAGTGGATTCGCAGTAACACTTGACTTAGGTGATGGTGGAATTATTGATCCATTATCTATGAGATCCTGGACCACTCTTCTGAGAGTTCGACACACATCAGTCTTCCCGGATCACCTTTGATGGACATTCAAAAGGATCTGCTAGGCTGTCTTACATGTCCCCAAAAGCAAAAGGGCTCCTTTCCTTCCCCATGTGGCAGAAGTTTACACACAGGGGGGCCAACAACCTCGACCTCAGTATGAAAAGCATCTAGGAATCGACGGTGGTCAATCTTCCTTCTTCTTTATTTACCGGGAAGAGAGTGAAGTGAGTTGCTTCCTGGCCGGGCTGCCTTCTTTCTCTTTCTCAGGTCTGAATGTGTATGATTTGGTTTGCGGATTCTTGCTAGTTACTGTAGGGGGAATGAAATCTTTCTTCCCTAGCTTCCAACACTATTCTTTATCTTCTTACAGAAATAGTGAAATAAAGGAATCGTAACTCTTCTTTCTCTGATTCTATTCTCCTTCCTGTCTTGTCTTCCCGTCAAAGAACTGAAACATCAGTCATTCTTTATCTTAGGTTGAGGACGCTCTCCCTTTCTTCTTATTATGATGATGAAATGTGACTTGATGGCTTAGCCCTTGCTTCTTTGCTCACTGAACTAATAGGTATTGGTCACATCACTCAATCTATAGTCAGCTAGACTAAAGAGGAACGAGACTAACAACCAGAATTAGCTTAGCCAATATTCCTCTTCTTTCTTAGCTCAGTCAAGCTTCCCCAAAATCTTCTTCCCTCTATCTGAGTACCTTGCTTGTTCACTTCTCTTGAAGAGAGGGAAAAGGTACGTAGTTAACCGATAGGGATAGGATTGAGCTATAGGCTTTATAGCTGCTCGTTGCTTGTTGGGTAACTTCTCTCTCTGTAAGATGTATAAGACTTTCTTATTTCTTCATAAAACTACTTTTATTTCATAGTGTGAGTATGAAATGTTGTATGTGGTGATGTGATGGTATTCTTTTGTTTTTTTCAAAGTTCTGTTAGGTTATTAGTAGCAGTTTCGCTAACGAACAAGCAAGGAGCAAGCAAGAAAACTCCTGCAGCAATCAAACTAAAGCAGCAAGAAAACTAAAGCAGCAAGAAAACTAAAGCAGCAAGAAAACGGCTGCGCGTGACTAACGCCTTAAACTGAGTGGGGGCTTTCGCGCTAGGGCGCTCATCCGTTGCTTGTTCGTACTAACGCCTTAAACTAAGTGGGGGCTTTCGCGCTAGAGCGCTCATCCGTTGCTTGTTCGTGACTAACGCCTTAAACTAAGTGGGGGCTTTCGCTAACGGGCGCCTTTATTCGTAGCGGGCTTGTTCGTGACTAACGCCTTAAACTAAGTGGGGGCTTTCGCTAACGGGCGCCTTTATTCGTAGCGGGCTTGTTCGTACTAACGCCTTAAACTAAGTGGGGGCTTTCGCGCTAGAGCGACTTTATTCGTAGCTGGCTTGTTCGTGACTAACGCCTTAAACTAAGTGGGGGCTTTCTTGCCCCGTTTTCTTGCTCGTTGCTTGTTGCGTACTAACGCCTTTACTTGATAGGGTAAGATCGACTGGTAACTGTTACTTAGACCTTCCCGCGGGTCAAGTTCTAAAATATGGTTACAACCAATAGGGACATCATCAAACATATGAACTCCAGTTGGCAAACTGTGAGCGCCCTCCAATCTGCAGCTTTTAGAGCTTCTCTGTTAACATGAAAGATCCTAACCTCCCAATCCCTGAGTAGGAGCCTTCAGACCTCACTTATCACTTCAAAGAACGGGTGATCCGAATTGCCATCCTTCAATATCAAATTGTCGGCATCATATGAGTCAGTATATACATCTACCTGTCTGAAGCCTTTGTTGAGGCAGGTTTGAAGAGCTTAGCGCTTGAGCTAAGGAAGAATTCAATTGAAATCAATTTACTTTCTAGTAAGCTAGGACTTAGTAAGCAAATCAAAGGAGTCGTCAAGCTGGGGCAAGTCAAATTACTTTTTAGCAGTCTCGATTATAAGGAAAGAAGGGGATAGCCAGCCAAGTCTTTCCAGTTGGAAAGAACACACACAACAAAAGCTGTACTTATAGAATGCTGATGTCTGGAAGGCATCAATCATCCCAGAACTAACCGATCCAGCTGTAACCTAGTCAAAACAGTAGGTCATCCAGATTCGAAACTGACTTGAGAGAGCAGGACAGTCACAGGCGAGCTTAAGGCGGAAAGCCAATGCTTCACACTGACCCAATCGGAAGCTAAATCAGTGACACGCGAAAGCCAAGAGCATCGGTGACGGGGTCAACATCCTTCCGAGAGAACCGCTCTAGTTGTTGAATGGTAGACCCTACGCTTCGTGACATACAGCTAAATAAAGCCCCCCCCAAAAAAGCATCTCCATCCGAATCTAAAGAATCATCTGTTAAGACAGAGTTTGTAGTAGTTTCATTTCCACCAGGAGTTGTAAAGCTGGTTTGATAGAACCAGGGAAAAGAGCTAAATTCAAAGGAAGAAAGGGCAGCTATCTGCTCCTCTTTCTCTTTCGCATCGTTGGGCAAGCAACTCTTGTCCTGCTATCTATTCATCCCTCTTGGGCACTTTATTTTGTATATTCAATTAAATAAGGCCCGCAAGGGCATTCTCAATCCCTTTATTCAGTATATAAGAGAGCGGATCGCCCATCTCTTCTTTTCTTAAAAAAGAGGTTAAATGAAATTCATTCGTTGCGCGTAGCGCCCAATGGTGAACTCATTCATTTCAGCTCGTAAACTCCCTCCTTGGATAAATAGCAGATGGCCCGGTCTTAGCACTTTCAGTGCCTTCGGCTGTACATTCATGGCTTATATAAGATAATATGGTGAATGTACGAGCAACCAGAGGGTTGAAGCCTTTCCAGTTCAACTGATCTATCTGTTTATGAGTGGAGTCGATTGGATGCCCGTTTACGATGCTTATATCGAAAGTTTTGACCAGCATTCTTTCAAAAGCATAGCTAAAAGCCCTTTCTCCAGGAGAAAGGAAGGAGAAAGCACTATATGTAGGTTACACGAGAAGTTTTTGTATACCATACTTGTGTCGCCTCACAAACTCTCTGTCAGGGTCAATACCAAGAGAATAAGAAGAGTAGGAATGATAGGTCAGTGCCCCAGTTCTTCCATTCCCAAGTCAGCTAATGAAGGTTCGGCTCGCCTGTCTTTGAGTGTGCTTTTGCGGAACTATTCTTTTCATCTATCCCGTTCTCCTCCGTTCCGTTCTGGCCCTGTCGTCACCTATTGAGAAAGAAGCTTCACTTCCATCCTCGCTAACGCTCCTCCCGCTGGACCATCTTAATTCTCTCTCTTTAAGCCTAAAATAAAAAGAAAGTTGCCAGTTAGTTAGGAGTCTATCATACTGGAGTTCTGATCCGTGCTGATCTTACAATCACCGACTCGAAGTCTAGTTTCGTGGCAATGCGAAAGCTAGAATGTAGATCTCCTTTTGGACTTATCAACGAACGTTCATGTTAGAATTCCATGGTTGGAGTCATAATGCATCTTCCGAATCGTCTTCCAGCAAGAGCTAGTCTAACCTCCCCCCTTTTCTCTTCTTTTCTTCAGCCCAGTAACCAATGTCCATAGGGCGTAGCCTTAACCATCCGTATGTTACAATGACAATCAGTCTAGGGTCGTGGCAGGGAAAAGAAGAGTGTTGATCCTTTTAGTTGGGATTGTCAGTGAACGGTCACATGTTCACTTCTAGTGAGGAGGTACAATGACTGTTCTTAAAATATCCTCCCCGATCTTGCTCTTATACATTTCCCTCCCGACCCTCAGCTTCTGTAACCTTATGTGCCACGAGATTCTCACGCGCCTTTTTCTCTTTCACCAAAGTCGAATGTCTTCCACCTGGCTCCGGACTAAAGCGAGTCGACTCTCTTGATCTCTGGCACTGGCCACTAGGTCATCGACAGAAAGACTTCCTAGTTCATCCTCTACTTCGACCAGCCTCACTGGGCATCGATCCAGCGTGAAGAGGTGCAATCCTTGTATTGATCTGATCCTTCCCCCTAAGCAAACTGGGCACCCTCTGGTAAGGTCGGTCTCTTACTTAGTGCTTGCGCTAAGGTTAGAAGAGCTTAGTGTGAAACTAAGGAAGATAGGTTATGAAAGAAAACGGCGGCAAATTCGGATTCAGCCCTAGGGTTAAAGGATAGAGTCCATCGAAACAAAGGGAAAAGTTCATAAGAAAATCCTCTCGCGAAGGAAGGCGAATCATTACATGTCTGGGATCGAGCAAGCCTACAACTGCATGTTGTTTCAAGCTATTAATATGCTCACGGATGGTTTGAATCGGGCCCGGTGGTGTGGTACGTAGAAGTCGTTTCCAGTGAAGGGGTGGGAAGAAAGAGTCTGATGAGGTCGGATTGGGTTTTCCCACCACCACTAGAGATTGGACATATAGCAGCTAAGAAGGTGAGTAAGAAAGTCAAGACCGAGGACTTGCTTTTCCCAACATCTGTCTCGCTTCCAAACCAAAGTAAAGGAATGAAACGCCTTCCCGTGGAGGGAGGTCAAGAACGGATATAAGCCGAAGGAATGAACTTCTTGAGCGATGGAGTTTAGTTTACTTCGGGAGGAAAGACTCTCTGAGCAAAAGCACTAGCACTTGCCCGGAGACCGAGGTTATGAAATATCTCGACCGCTAGGGAGAGGAGGTGAGGAATGCTCTAACTTTAGTCAGAGAGAGGGACTTGAATTCTTTCTGTTGAGAGCTCTATTCGCGTGTTGCTTGCTAATCAGATGGTTGCACTCTTGGAGCTTGAGCAGCTTGATGTCAAGACAGCTTTCTTGCATGGTGAGCTTGAGGAAGAAATCTCCATGCGGAGACCTTCAAAGAAAACTATGGTTTGAAACAATTTCCTAGGCTGTCGCCAGCTTACACACTTAGCTACCGGTCAGTACCGGGATTTCTTCGTACCAATTGCTACGAGATTCTCTAAAAGCTTCAATCGCATTACATATAGTGATTCATAAATCATAAATCAATGCAACATTTCGCGGATCAAAACCCGTCTCAAGTGGCTTGGCTAGGGGGTGGAAAGGACGAACTTCATTTTGAAGCAGCGGGATATCTTTTAATTGCTAAGACCGCCTCATTTCGAAACCTGATTCGCTAGCCTTTTAGTCTACCTACGCTATTATTAATCAATAATGTCGTTCTTTCATATATCCACCACCTAATCTCTATATAGAGATACAAATAAATGAACA
>NW_026555347.1:625000-665000 GCF_029017545.1 Prosopis cineraria
TTCAACTCAGAGCAACCCTCTTCATTCCAAAAGCAATCTATTCAGATACCATGCTGCCTGGTCACTGGAAGATAGTTTTGAAAGAATTATTGAGCAAGCGTGGAATAAAATAAAAAGGAGTGGTCTGAACTCTCAATCTGATCTGGAATTCAGGAAGAAGCCGTAAGGGCTTTCGTTAGCCTTAGACTGCGTCTTCAGGTACGTTGGTGATTTCGCTTGTGCTGGTCCCTTTCTCTGGTAGGCCCGATTGGATTAATATCTCGTGCGGAGGTATGAAAGTACTAGGGGATATCTCACAACGGTGGAAAAGTCTGCTATAGTTCGAGAAGGCAGAGGTGATGAGCCAAGAAGCTCCACACAAGTTGCTCTTAAGTTAAGGCAGTATAAGTGGTACAGCGAAGCAGTCAATCCATTCATCTGAGGAGTTTACCTTAGGGCAGTCATCTTAGAAGGGATGGCGTGCTCTCAGGCTTAGGTATGGAGAGTATATGTGGTAAAGGGGAAGCAGTGAGTAGACCCCTTAGTCTAGTATCGGTCTACGGGGATTCCATCTACAACATTGACCCAACGGGTAGTAAAAGGAAGAGGACGAGAAGACTCAGATGTTAGATCAGACAACATAGCTGTAGGGAGTCTGCCCAGAAAGATACGAAGGCCCCGATAGCAAAGGAAATGGCAGCAGATGGGAAAGAATCTTGAACTCATTCTTTTTCCCCAGTTCTTCAAGAGTAAGAAGCGAAGAGAAATCAACTCAACCGGTCTGGAATTCCGTTCTTGAGGAGATGTGGAGATTGCTTGATCGGAGTGGGCTGATAGCAGTGCGGATAGCGAAGATCTAGAAAAAGAAAGAGATTGTCAATTCTGCTCCGTACTGTCAGAGGCAGAGGCGGGAGCCTTCGAAAAGCCCTTGTCCTTTTTTTGCAAAAAGAAAGAGAGAGTACCACTTTCAAATAAGACATTTAGGAAGAAGCCCAATACCAAAAGAAGAGCGAGAAGCTGGCAAAGAAGAACCGTCTCCTAAGAAGCCACACTGCTAGAGAAGTATGGCAAAGCAAGGAGCGTAATAGGATCCGTGAGAAGAGGTGCGTCTAGCGTTCACTCTCAAACTAGTTAAGAAGTCACTCTTCGAATACGAAGCAAGAATGAGCTCTTTGAAAGCTTAACGGCCTTAGTGGCCTCCCATCTTGATTGAATACCAGAAAGTCTTACCGCTCCGTGGGGTTAGTTAAGAATACTCATCCCATTTCCTTTATGTCAATAGCTCCTAAATCCATTATGAAACCATTTTCTTTCTCGATGCTTTGAATAGCTATCCTTTCGTACCCTTGCTTTCGTACCTGTGGGATTCGACTTTCCTTGGCGATTGGGTCCGTGATCAAATAGGCTCAACCTTCGCCTCGAAGGGGAGCTGCGTAGGTAGACTAGAACTAGAAGTAGTAGTTCCCCCGGCTAAAGAGAATCTCTTTTTGATTGAGTTCCAGGCTCCAGGCTTAAGAGCCGAATTTGCCATTGGGATTGGTGTACAGACAAGACTGATTGAGATTCGTAATTAGCTGCAATAAAAGAATACGCTCTTTCGACAGAGAAGTGAACGACGTAGATCTGCAGATGTTTTAGGGAAGAAGACGGTGCTAGCGAAGTTCATTAACTGGTTGACTCTCTTTCTTTCTAAGAGCAGAGCAGGGGAAGAAGGAGAGACTTTCTTCTTTTTTTTATTAAAAAAGCATATGGATGGAGCAGCCTTACCCTTTCTAGAAGACATGGTATAGAGCTTTGAATAGCCGTAGCAAGGGAAGGCTTTCAGACCTCTCCTTTACAGTCGAGTAAGTTCGAGTCGCCTTTTTACATGAAAGGTGGGTAGGGATAGGCCAGCAAATGCAATGAGAAAGTATTCTTCTTTTCTTGCTCCTCGTAAGCGCTTCCCTTTTCTTGCGGATGAATTTATCGAATACATATTGATTTTCTGTAAGTGAACGGCTACAAGACCATAGAGTAGGCAGAGGATGGAAAGCAAGCGGGAATTGAATTTCTTCCTGTGAGCGATGGAATTGATTACTAAGCTTTGGAGCGAACACAAGAGCAAGAAAGGTTTCAAACCAACCTCCGAGAAATCAATCTTAATTCCATTCCCCTAGGCCTTATAGATAGGGGAGAAGCCTGAACTCAATCAATCTTTCTTTACTGAGTTCGTGACCTATAAGTGAGCAAGGTTTTCAATCCTATAGCTTCGCTTTTCAGTACAATCCTATTCCTATTCCTATAGCTATCCCTATACAAGCCTATAACAAGTAAGCAAGCAATCTTCACCCCTCTCGCTCCTATTTGCTCTCTATCGTGCCTCTTCCTTCTCCTTCGATCAAAGCTAAAGCTATACCTGTTCTGTCGGTGAAAAGAACTACCAGCTAGAAGCTGAAAGGAATGAATGAGCTCAACTGATACTGACAAGGAGAGGTCTTTCAGATCCTCTCACTTCGCCTTTATCTGATAGGGGCTACTCCGTTCCTCTCCCTAGCGGTCGAGTCACTTAAGGCAGATAGGAAGAGGATGAAAGCAAGCCTAATTGAATAGAATTTTTGTAATTACTGCTTTGGAAGAGAACTGATTCCATTACGCTTACTACTATATGGAATGGACAAAAGCAAATCATTCCCTCTCTAAAGCGAGGTAGGAAGTGACTCATAGCTTGGGGAAGATAAGCATATTACGTTTACGCTATGAAGATTCCAATCAAGAGAAAGATTACCGGTAAGTCGAGAACTACGTGCCTAAAGCTTAGCTCTCATTCCTCTCCTTACTTTATTCGATAGGGGCGAGCAACTACTCCCTCTCTTCCTACCTATCTCTATCGGTCGAGAACAGCGTACCTGCTAAGCGCTCAAGTAAGATTGTATGATTCTTCTTCTTCAACTGAAATTCATTCGATTCAAAAGCTGTAAATGAAAAACTATCAATATAGGCTCAGCTGTGTCACTATTGAAAGTGAAAATCTTAGACTCAGAGATTGAATATTCTTTAGTCTCGGGGAAGTATCCCACTGTCTTCCTAGCGCCTTATTAGTATAGGTCTTCCGGAACTGAACTCACTTCAACTTCCTTTATCGGTCTTACAAGCTTCGAACAGAGATCCGTCAGTAAACAACCTAGCCTTCTAATTTCAATATTGAGAAAGTAGCACTCGTCTCTGATGTATAGGAAGTAGTTGGCCTCACATACATCCTTCCCAACCTTCTGTGGACCTTGCTTCTCTTATGATGGATGGTTAGTGTAGATTCGTGGTACACAACTCCTCTACCAGCCCTTGGCTGTGTCAGGCCAAAAGACTGAACTAAGAAAGCCTTGCCATCTCCGCCACCAAGCAACCAACCTGGAAAGGTTGTGTTATCAGCTGGAAGTATAGGTGGCCTCCAACCTAATGAACCTATTAAATCGTAGCATCGCCACAGGTGACCAAACCGGACAAGATTTTCATCTTTAGATGCGGTTGCAAATCTTTTAACAGGATATTTATGACATACGGCATAAAGACCGTACGGGTGGTACGAGTTCATAACTCCTTTAAGAGATACGGGAGAGATGTCTTTCGACAAATCTCTCACACGAAAACGTTTAGCAAACTCCAAATACAAAGCATCCAGAATCAGAGATCAGCGACTTCTGTTTAGATATACTGACCTCTAGCTTGCTCATAAACCAGAGCTACGTTCGTATCCGTGATTACTATGTCATCACCGAGTATGGCGTAGCGGGTAAACCGCTTACTTGGGTACACTTGTTCAGCACACCAAATTCAACTTCCTTCCCGCTTAAGGCACTAGCTTTGCCAAACCCTGGTACATGTATGTGGGCTTTCTGCTTCGGCTTCTCATGTCAATCTTCCAATGTCTTGCCATTTTCTCTTATATAGTATAGGCTATAGGCCTTGTCCTCTTTTCGCGTGACGTCACTTCATGCTTCTATCCCGTTGATCGGGTTCACCCCTTGTTTAGGTGAATCCGCTTCTTCCATTCTTTGCACTCATGTTGCGGTCTTTCTTCCTTCTTCCTCCGGTCGAGTTTCTTTTGCCGAAGATCTTAATTCCCTCGTCGATGAGACCAAAGCCTCTTCCTGACCCTATCAAAAAGATATGCTTAGATTGCTTACTTTATTCTAAGAGCAGGTTGAAGCAAGCTTATATGCTGTATAGAAGCGCTACGAAGCGAATGCCTTATGCTTAAAGACATGCAAGTCGGACTCTCCTTATCTATTCTATATTAACTATTCACTCTATCTGAAAAGGGGAGTGAAAAAACCTAACATGGATCTCCGGAAAAAAAGAACGTTTCGTTTCAGTTGGGGTGCCATATCTAGTTTTTTCCTTTTTGCTGGGAGATCTATTCCAGCCAGTCAACCAACAGTATCCAATAAAGCAGCAGTCTCTTCTTGGAGTTACTTTTTCCTTGTTGAAAGACTTGAAAGCGGATTGAAAACTAACTACTTGCCTGGATAGCTTAAGAGCTTGCCCGGAGACACTAGTAGTTCTCTCCTTGAGCCCTTTGACCCCGCTATCTCTGCGCTTGAAAACTAACCTGCTTTTTATTTACCTAATAGCCTAAACTGGATCACTTGATCTTATACAGGCACAGATAGGATTGCTAACCGGATTGATCACAGGGAGGGATTACGATGACCTTAGCCCCTTAACTCGTTTGGCTCTTACGCTCCTTAGTCTTAGTAACTTAGTAAGGAAAGATGAAAGATTGTTAACTCACTAGAAGAATTTTATTTCTTTAACTTATAAAGTCAATCTGGTTTGCGAGCTTACCTATTGGATTGCATTGTTGGTTTTGAATGCTTGCTAAGCTCTTTATGAACGAAGTGAGATTCTTAAGTTAAGCTTTCTTTACCGAAGTCGATTATTTCATCGTCGTTTGAGTTCGCCAAGCGGAAGCGGTTCTTTTGAAAGGTTTTTTCCCTTGTACACGAGCTTTACTTTATGTGAAGAAAGAGAAGTGTGCCCTTTCCGCCCGATCCTCTCTCCACGTAGCCGAAAGTACTGATTTTTATTTACATTAGAGCCTTTCTTCTTGGTTGAGTTGAATGATGCGTCATGCCCTTGCTTGCCTGAGCTTCTATATTTACTAATCGGGTCTCTCTCCACTTTTCATAGCGTAGTCTTCTCACCCATCTCCCCAACTCATTCCCTCTCACACAAAGTATGCAGCTCGGTGCCCTATTGCTTTCGCTCAATTTCATCGAACCTTCCTTCTTAGTAGAGCACCTTACAGGACCCTCCACTTTACAGTCACCTTGTATATAAGTCGTTCCCTCTCTTCTTCTTCCTCCCTGACTTCATACTCGCTCTAACCCAACAAAAAGGGCAGACCTTAGAACTGGATGGCTGGCAGAAGGAAAGCGCTTAGCTTAAGACTCAAAATGCATGACTGGGCACTAGGCGGGCTGGAATGGAACTACCACGGGCTTGAGTCCAAGTGTTGCAGTGACTTATCTCTGCTTGTTTTTGCTTAAGCGCTAGCTCTTTCTCACTTCTACTTTCAGTAATGCTGTAGCATTAGAACATCCTGTAAGAGCAGGAGCTCTGAAATAACCTATTGCTTATCGACTAGATCTGAGCTTTCATCGCCAGCAAGGTACTAAGAATCCTTCTAGTAAAGAAAGGTTTTTAATAGCTGTAAAAGGCTAAAGTGGTAAGACGCCTAGGCGAATAAAGAGTCTATTGCTATAGCACAGGAAAAGGAAGTCTATAACTAGTTAGTTGAGTTTGAGTAGGAAGGGCTCTCCAGCCTGTAAGTCAATTCATCCATCACTTAAACTCCCACCCAAGCCATATGAACAAGCTAACAATGACCCTGAAGCTAAGATTATAACTAGGTGGACAGAAATTCCATGTGCTGAGTGTTGTAGGTTCAAGTTCAAACCCTATGAGCATCGAAATAAGTAGGCGCCATCTCCAAGGTCAACTTCACCTGCCACGTCGGAAGAAGACTAAGAGCAGGAAATTCCGAATAGGGAATCGCCTTCAAGGAAGATTTCAGGGAGCATTTACTCAATAAGATTTAGTGGAGATTCCTTGAATGACCTGTAAATGACATTGTGTGCTTTATGGTCAATATCTGGATTAGATCCCTTCTCGATAGCTTGAGTCAGAGCTCATCCCTTGAAAAAAGGGAGTAGTGACTATCATACGGAAAAGAAAGTTTTGAAGTAAGATCCGGGAATTCCACTATTGATGTTATCCGTCTTAGGCTTCAAGCTCTAATAAGAAAGAATAGCTTTTCTTCAGCTCTTCACTAGCCATTGCCAATCCTGTTCTCGATGGGAAAGCATTACCTTAAGTGGGGCCAAGAAGTGAAATGAAAAACATTGCTTAACACACTGACTTCGGTTCTCTTTCCTCAGTCAAGCTCAGGGGAAGTTGAATCTAGCTCAGCGGAGGTCTTTGCTTTTGCTTTTCACGACTCTGCCGCTATTGAATCCGTTTCCGTTCTCTTGCTCTTCTCGACTGTTGCTGATTGTTTTCGTTGAAAAAAGAATAGCAATTGTTGAATCAGCTGTGAATGCTACCGATACCGGAGCTGCTAAACTAAAGAAAGTGACATCTAATAAGGTGTTTATCACTTACTTGATAGAGTAAGGAAGATGGCATCGAATGCAAGCTGCTAGAGAAAGGGGCTTTGAGGGGGAAACTGAGCATGCTGAAGGTGAACCAGAGCTTGTCCATCCAGAAAACGCGTATGTTAAGTCGGTCAATTCAACCCCTAAGACTGAGCAAGCTGGAGCTACAGGGGCAAAATTACCCAAGCTCTCAAGAAGCTAGTAAAGAGGAATTCATTCTTACCCAAGCTGAGCTTGCTTGGCCACTTAAGGTTTCGCATCGAGATAGAAAAGGTTCGGATTTAATGAATCTACCTTTCGCTGGCTTTGTTCACTCAAAAGAATGGAATCCGGATCAGTAAGTAACTTCGATAGGCTAGCCTTTGGGCTTTTAGTGTTGACTGATTTTCTTCCTTCTCCAGCACCTATTGGTACAGTGGCGTGAAGCTGCTGTCTTAGCGGGATGCAAGATGCTATACTTCGTCGTATAAAACCTTCCTATTTCAACTTGAAACTGAACTTCTTTCATTCTTATTCTTTCTTCCCCTATCTCTATAAGGCCTACGGTTAAATAATCTTTCTTTTATTGGAATCTCCAGGGCGTATTGTAGAGCGGGTTGATTGACTCGAGCTAAGCTTTAGGTTACTATGTAGCTCTCCCTATGCTATAGTCTCGCTCAGTCCCTTGCTTCTCTGTCCCCTTTCTCGCTACGTGGAGCTATTGAAGTGATTCAGACTGATGGAATTCTTCTTCTTTCTTCCTTGCCTACGGTTTCCTGTTCTTTCTTTTCTTGGCTTACTGTCTTTCCTGATGGTGAATAGCCGCTCTTTGAGCGAGGAAGTTACATATAATGGGAAACAAGAGATGGCATCGAAAAGGCAAAGGGGCTAATAAAGACAGTCTTTATAAGGGACTTTGGGGGAGATTGACCATACTTTCTTTCCGGAAGTATCGAATTTCATTTTTGGATAGCCAGTTCCACGGGTTATAGAACGGCGGGCTAGTTAGGGATAGTTTCCTCTTGGTCAAAAGGAGTCTTTCTAGCCTCAGTAGAAATAGGAGCTGCCCTCATAGGAGCCTGATTATCATGCCGAATGCTATTCTTTAGGGCTACGAGTCATGCATTTCTTTCGGCAGGCAAAAGTCAAGCACTAGAGCCATTTTTAGGCAGGTGCTTTTTATCCCGACCAGTTAAAGGTAAGACTTTCTATTCTCAAAGGGAGGGCTTTTATGGATTGACCTTTGATTCAATTAAAGTAAATAGGCCTCTGCCAAAGAAATTGGCTTTCACTGGAACTTGCCCGTAGTACATACACTTGCTTACTCCCTCCTTTACTATTCTATATAGTGCAAGAAAGAGTATCATAAAGGCTTTCGAAAGAATCCTGGCTACAGTAACTGGCTGGCTAGTTCATTCCCGGATTGGCCTACTTGCTAAAGAGACTATCGCACTATCAAAGGCATTATCAAAGATGATTGAATCATACCTTCATTTTGGTTGCGAGCTACTTATCATTCCCTCAAAAGCTGGACAAAATGGGTGATCCGGGCCTAAGACTCACGAGCTTCTCTAACTAGCTTTAGCGGCTCCCTATTCCGTGCTAGCTTTTGGGTCTGCTAGCATTCCAAGCTTCGATGCTTTCGATTCTTCTTTCCTAGGCTATTTCGTACGTGTAAGCTTTCGAAGTCGTATATCGAATGAGTGGATATCGGGAATGGTCCCACATCCTCCCTGTCTCCCTTCATGCTAAGACCACTTTGTGTACCGCGTCTTCTATCGCTATCTACAGTGATTTTTCCGTCTAACCGGAGTGAGGACTCATCCTTCGGACTCAGCAGGAATAGCCGGACGCGAGAGAAAGACAAAAACAAGGCTTCTCGTGGCCTCCGTTCCCGAGTTAAGGTCACTTCACAAGTTGCTTTCTCTGGTCTTGCGGTGCACTCACTCCCTTTCCTTCCGCTCACTTCTGGACCCTTCGCTCCTGGTTAGTGCTCTTTGGCCCGGTCTATTCTGTAAGATATCATATAGCCAGGAAAAAGGGATCTACTAGTCATCGCCTTTGAGCTGGTAAAAGCATTTACCTGGAGTCGGCTATTCCTGATTCAGCAAAGGAAAGAAACCTTGATCCCAAGACTAGCAGCGGATTGGATTCTTTTATCCTATCCGGACTGACTCTAATCGTGATTTTGACTCTATTATGAGACCTCCCTCTGTCGCAATAGAAATCGAGATCGAGAATGATGGAGGTGACTTCGCTACACTTGCTTATATAAGGAGATTCCCACTCAAAGGCCCTAGTAGTGGTACTACTGACTTTGCACCAGATTCAATTGCTTTCTCGGCATCCCTTCTCAGACGTCTTATTCCTTGCCTAGCTCCTCCTATGGAAAGGTTCATGGCCAGATATCAGCTCTCGCTGGATCAGCTGTTCTGTAATTTTATGATAAGATATAGATCAGCAGCGGATTCGTAACCGTTCCGTTGCTTGGCTCTTCTCTTTTCTGTTGATGCGACTGTAACTAGAGAGAACATATCTTAAGATAACTTAAGATAAGAAAGAGCTCTTTGCCTAGTTTCGTCGTATTTTTGCTGAACATTTCCCCTTGAGAGTTGCAGCTAGTCTTAGGTTGTATAAGAGATGTCGCCTTAAGGCTTCATATTAGGGCGCGGACCTCATTCTATACAGCCATTTTCTTTGCGAATTCAATGTGTTTAGCATATTGCTAAAGTAGCCTAATCGATTCCTAAACCTAATGGAGTATAGAACCCGGTAAAACAGACTCCTATCCTTTCTTCTCTTATGATATTAAGAGTTAGCGTCTTTTCACTCCTCTCCCTATGCCTTTACTTGATAGGGGCGTCTTCAATCCTTCGAGCGGAAATATGAGTTCAAATGAGAATGAAAAGCAGAATCTTAATCATAATATGCTTACTATGTCGACTCAATGAATAACTGATTAGACCTCCTCTCTTATGATATTCGTTATTGAATTAACACCTAAATAACTCAAAAAGGGAACCTTTACCAATAAGCTAGATTCGTTAGGCCAAACTGAAAATAAAGCCCATAACAGAAACAGCAAACCCGGCCTCACATACCATTGAGATTGAAACGCCTCTATCCTCTGGCTTCCTTCTTCGTGTGGGAGCAGCGATGATGCCCAACTTCGTTCATGATGTCAGCAACTGGACATAAACGGAAAGACCATAGACCGCAGAGGATTTTAAGTTACCTTATTCGATATTCGATGGAACCATACCATAGCGGGGAGCCTGTAGTACATTTATGGGATCATGACAAAGACCTCCCCCTGCCTCTCCCGGGATCAGGAAACTAGCAAGCGGATCAGACTTGGTTGGAACGAACCAACTGCAAGGCGGCCTTCCTCGTTACATTTTCATAACCGCTTCCACTTATTTATTTGGATGGGGCAAATCCCACTATAACGTAGGCATAAAAAAAGAAGAGGTTTATGAAATCCAGCAACGCGGTGGTTTTGAAAGACACGGTTCGACAATACCTGTGATCGGAAAAGGTATGGCACATCTCGGGGCATAGACCAGCGAGGAGATAATTATGTATTACCAGAAAGGAAAAGGGGGGCTTTACTCCACACTCCATGTCCCGCATAGAGAAGTCAATTCATCAACTGGCTTGGTGTCGGCGCTCGGCTTGAAGAACCGGAATTGGCGACTTTGCCTCCTCTCTTTGGAATAGTCTTATTTAGTAGACAGAGCTGGATGTTCATGTTACAAGTTCCTTTTACCTCGTCTCTGAACACGTAACCCGAGTAGTGGCTTCTTTCTTTGCTTTGACTTCCAGCCCACCTTCACTAAGAAGCAACCAGCCCATAGGAATAAGGAAGATCAGCGGAAATGGCTAGTCTGTTCGGCTTAATTTGGCGATAGATTAGCCTCAAGCCAATCAAAACCATCCTATCGGCGGAGGATTGGCATTGGAAGAGAGGCGCGAGACACTCTACTCTATTATCTAAGTGATTGAGATCTAATCAAACAAAAGGGATCCAATCCTTTCTTAGCCAGAAAAGGGGATCCTTCATTCTTTCGCACCGTATCTCCTCGGGTTCATGGAAGAGTCTGGATGCGAGAGAGAAACTAGGGTATTGTACTAATGGTCTTGACCCAGCCCCATGGAATCGGGAGACAAGTATGAACCCTTAACCTCTATTACATCAACCAGCAACCCAAGCAAGCAGCCAATGCGAGAAAGGGGATCCGAGTTCAGCTGCTTTCTCAAGAGATTCAGGTTCGATAGCCACTTCCACTTCACATAAAGTTTAGGAGTTAGGAGCGAGCCCCTTGATAACATCTTCTTTTTACGTGATTCGGCGATATGGATTTGCCCCAGCCTCACGGTTAAATGGGAATCAATTCTTTTCTTGATTCCTATTTTTAAAGACAGTAGAACAAAGAACTTAATCTACATGACTGGCAGGTGACAAGGAATGGGGGAAGGGGAAAGTCAGGTCATCTTCAGATTCCCGCCCTAAGCTAAAGGGAATTGATCAAGGGAGAACATGATCTCAGGTTTTCTTTCGACCCCGAGCTTCTATCTATTCTATCTATAATGTCTTCAACAAGCTAGCCAGTTCCAAGGGAAAAAAGACAGCATGTTTAGCCCGATATCTCTCATGTACCTTGGTTCCAGATCAATGAATGCGGAATAAATATAGGCGGTTTCCGATTCGTTACAGCTTGCTCACCATGCCATCGGGATCCGAGGATTGCTTTGTTTAAAAGAAACTTGTAATTCAAAGCGCTTAGTTGGGTTCAGCTCTATAGGTCGAAGCAGGTTGATTGGTTCAGGGCTACGCGCCTATCTGCTCTCTCAAGTCTAATACGCCCCTTATTCCCTTTTCTGTTAGGCCTGCCTTGATTCAAATGACGTGGGTCGTCCAGTTCTAGATATCGCATCAGTGGAATCCTATTCTCCGCTTTCTTTTCTGAATACAGGACGAACAAGTAGTCCAAGTAGACCCATTAGGGGGAACGAGATGAAACCTTTCCATTTTATCTTCGATTGACTTTGAGCTAACGGGAGAAGTCCACTAAAGAACTTATCTCAAGAAGCCTAGTGAGGAGGTGGTTGGGGTTAATCAGCCATTTCCTTCGCTTGCTCAATCAAACACAACCGCACTGCTTTTCTCCAATCGGGGAAGTAGGGGAGCCAAAACCACTCTGTCCACCGCTCTCTATTCTCCTTCGGACCCTTCCTTTTATATGTTTATATGAACATTCGCATTCGGGTAGAGTCTTTCATATATATATATAAGGGAGCCGATTGGCTTCCTTTAATTAGTAAATAGTGGTTTCCCTACTGCTGCTGTCCCGCTCAAAGAAAAGCAGATTCAGCCAAAGCTTTAAGCGGTTGTACCACGTTTTGGTTCTTAGTTCAGGGAGCCTACCTCTTCCTAGGTCGAGGCTACTTCGCTGTCCCTTCGGGTTGTTTGCTGATCCACCCTTCAAGGAAGGGCTAGCGCGAGAACCCGAGAAAGAGCTTCCAATTCACAATCAGCGCCTTTCTTTTAAGAACTCATCGATGGTAACATCGGTTGATACTGCTGTTCCGCTACAGAAGCCATTACATGAGAGGAAAGTTACAAACTCATTTCCTGCTCACTAAAAGGGCTAGTGCTTCGCTCTCACCAGGGGTATAATAAACACAAGCAGTTGGTATAAAAGAAGTAAGCCAGAGGTCTGTCTACTTATGAAAAGGTTTTTCCTAGCAGCTGTAGCTGTCAACAAGAGAAAGAGAGAAAGGGCATTTATTTATTAGATGAAGAGGCGTAAACGGTGATCATTGCAGTTGTTTAAAGAGGTTCAGGGCAAAGAAATAAGGCATTTCAAAAAGACTTGCATCTGATTCAATAGCAGGGGATTTAATAAGAGCTAGGAGAAGAGCGGATTCGTGCAAAAGAGCTAACATCCGATTTGTGAACAGACCGGCTCGGGACAGGCTTGCTTGCTTTCAAGAGTTCTCCCGGTAAGAAGTAGGCATATCCGTGCTTTGAGTCTGTAGAAGAAAGTGAGGAACTTAACCTTTGTCGCAGATCTGCTGTGAATTCTGTTCAACTGTTCAGAAGAATAGCTTTTCTATTACTTAAGTGACTCCGGTAGGTCTATCTCATAAGGACCCTAAACTGGTAATGGAAAGGATGCAGTCAAAGACCAGAGAATCATTCCATTTTGCTTAAAGCATGCCAGTCTTGTTTGAGTCGCTACTCATGCCCGGTTTACCAGGGTCTTCTATGTAATACCAATTAGTGGAAAAAGAAGGGTTTGATCCTGGCTCGGGTATCATAACAGCTGCTAGTGGAAGGGAAGTGCTATCCAACTATCTTAGGTAAAGTTCCAGTTCCCGCTTGATAGACGGATTTCACAACTGAACTGACAGATCGAATGAGAAAATTTATATATCGAAAAGTAAGATGTAAAGGTGGTTTATTTTATAGATAGACTCGAGAAATAGACTCGAAAAGGGTTGAAATCTGCCCCAGAAAGAAGCCGATGTCTAGAAGGCAACTAATGTCATTCTCAAAGAAATCCAATGAGGCTAAGCGAAACAAGTATAAAATAGAGTATAGAAGTAAGGGTTGGGAAGAGGAAGGATTTCAGTAGCTAAGTTAGATGGGCAATGAAATCTTTCGCTGAAACAAAGACAAGCATTAGCCTCAGCATACGAATCTGCATCAGTAGACGAATCCGCGCATCCGAAAAAGCGTAATATAGGTTTGTTTAAGAGAGTGCGCGAAGGTGCGATTGAGCTCTGAAGCGGGCCTCTCGGAATCGGAACAGATTTTGACCGGCCTCGACCCTCGGCCGACACAATGAAAAAATCCGTCTTGGTACAAAATGCTTCTTAAAGAGATGAAGAAGAAAAAGCAAGGCAACTTCCGTGACGAGTCAATTCGGATTGGAGTCTAGATCTTGGTGGGAAGTCCAATATCCAGTCATTTTGAGATGTAGGAAATGTCGCGCCATGCCATAAACTGAAAGGATATAATATAAGGTATATCCTATAATAGCCAAAGCAATCCATGATGTGACAAAGTGGATAGAGCTTTGAAGAAAGATAACACTGATGCTATACTATACATTGATCTTACCGCTACGCCCCTCCTTGCTTGCCTAAGAGTTCTTGCTTCAAGTTAACTTGCCTTGCTTCTTTCTTCCTTGGATGCTGTTGCATCATTAGATAGGACTTTCTTTGATCGTTCGCGCACAAGAAGTCCGTAAGGTTGAAAAGGGATTTGTTTTTAACTCTAGCTCTGACTCAACGTTGGGATTCCTCCTTTTCAAGTAGTTCTTTCAGAATCTGTTGATATGAGATTCAACCGATAGCGGATAGATTAATAAAGTGCAGTCGATGTGACACAATACAACGACAAGCGAATCCGCTCTAATCTCACGGGTAGGTACTTAACTGGAGAGAGGGATCTGCGCTAGCCTATTTCGCGTTGGGAAACTCTACCGAAGTGTATGTGTTAAGGATAGAGTCATTTCACCGATACGGATAACCGACTTGAGGAGGAAGACCCCTTTCATTTTTGAAGTACCTAGGGGTACTAATACTAAACTAAGGCAAGTTGGGAAGGATGTTTTTCCATTACCAAAGAGCCACAAAGGCGGATTAATAGCCGTCGGAATCCAACAAAGCAGTGTAGGATTAGGATAAATAGCTCCTTAATCCACTAACCCAGGAAGAATGCCATCAACTCCCTCCATCCAACAGCCGGTAAGCAAGGAATATTCCCAGTCAAACTGCTATTACCTGCTCGTCTATCCTCCAGGACAATAAGTATTTTCCCATCAACAGCCAATACACAAAATTTCCATGATAGCCGAGGAAGACTAGCTGCTAACAACCGAAAGAGGGACTGATAGGAGTTTGTTGCCGAAACCGTCTCGCTACCACTGGTTTCCCTTACCTACCGGAATGAAATACAGGAATTAGAACCAGAAACTGCCGGGATGAACAGATGGAGGTATTCACCCAATAGTAGCTACCCCACCACTGGGTATTGTTTCCCTACAACGCAGTGGTTAAGTTCTTTCTTTCCCCGATCTACTAGCTACACAGGGATTCACCAAATAAGAGCTACACTGCTTCGTTGCCCTTATTGAATAGCCCTTGGTGCCTTAGGAATTTCGTATAGTATAGTCAAAATCATCCGCATATCCTCGATACTCTATTTACTTTTACATCTCTCGTGCCACACAAACGGAAATTACTTCACTCGGTCAAAGAGAAATACAATTCGAAATGAGCGCACCATGAAAACGTTCTAATCCAACTCTGTCTGCTCTAAAGCATCCAGGCCATAAGCCAAGCATTGAATTCTTACCCCTTGGCTAATCCAACTCTAAACCTAAACTTCGGATTCAATCCAGCCCCAAGCCGGGGCTACCCTTTTTTTTACCTACCGGATCCAACGATTCGAGGCCTTTTATTTTAGTTTAGGCCGTCCGGCGGCGGTCCCTCCCAATCGGTCATTAGGGCGGCACCCCGGTTTTCTGAGTGCCACCCGTAACAGTAATAAACAGAAAGTATTATGGTACGTCGTCCACGGGGTTTGGGAAGTGCCTTTGCTCCCTTTCCCAATCGTAGATGCGGTTACCTAATTCCAGATCGAGTCTGAAATCTCTACCCTTAAGGCTATCATCCATTTTCATCTGGTCTAGAATTTTGACGATTTGTAGCCGCTTCTGCGGGGAAGCAGTTTCTAGTTGAAGATCGTAAAAAAGTTGGGCGAGGACCCTCTTTTGGGGTTTCCTTCCCTTTATTATAAGGAAACCCCTCTCAATGTGGTTTTTCAACCACATCGGATCAGGGGCTTCCGCCCCCATGACATTGGCTGCTGGTTGATCCACCTCCCCCTGTGGTTGTTGACTGGTAGCCCCGTCTCCTTCCGGCTGCCTCCCCTCGTTTGAGGCCGAGGATAGGTTGAGGAATTGACGCCAACTCTCCGACCCCGACCCTGAATCCGCCGCCTTGCCTCCTGTCGAGGGACCAACCCCGACTTCTCGTGCTGCCGGCGGGGCGGAAGAGCACGCTTGCTCCGTTTTTTCCACTTCACGCCATATGTCGTCTTGGGGGACGGAGTGTATGCTGGTGGGCGATGACGCCCCGGAATCCGCGCCACCAGGTAACATGCCGAGTTGTCCGAGAGAGGACGTGGCTTCGAGCTCGAATAAGCCACGAAAAAGGGTTTTAATGACAAAGCCCAACCATCGGCTTCGCGGACAGAAAAGAATGATCAGCCATCGAACCGATAATAGAATCAACTGCTTATCCAGTGGGACCACGAAAGGTTCAATCAAAGCCATAGAAAAAAGAAAAAAAAACAAGTTAATAAAAAGAACATAAAAAAAAACGATCATAGTCAAAGTTCGTATCTTGTGCACCAGTTTTCCGCTCCTCTCCCCCCAACAAGGGAAAGAGAGAGACTTTTGTCAAAACACACACTAGTCCTACGCTACGGGCTGCTTTTCGGAGTTCACCTGTAGGTCTGAATTCTTTCTCAACCAGGCCTCAACTGGTGGAAAAATTGCACTTATTGTTCAATTCTTCTGGTTTGGTTATGCCTACTATCTACGTAATTTCTTTGTTTTGTTTTTCCGTTGAAGTGTAGTGCTACTCTCTTTGGTTTTTCTCTTCCCGCGCACTCCATTCAGGAAGACGAATCTCTTTCACTCACTGAACACAAAGCAAATCTCCTCTCTATCACTCAATCCAATCTGGTTCTATTCTGTGATCTTACACTGATCCGAGGTGACCGGCTGCTACGACCCTCCCCTACGGGGCGGGTGTTTTGTAGAGCGCATTGGGCCCGCCAGCTTCTCTTTCATAGAAAACCAACCGGATGCGATTAGAGAGATAGCATCAGAGATGATAGAGATGCTCTTATACGCAATTCCATTGCTTGCTTGAGATCAATCAAAAATCCAATCCAAGAAGTTCAGTTCAGATCAGTGTATGCACGATCAGGTTGGACTTAATTGACTGAAAGTCCCAGCAATCAAACTAACTCAATAGCGTAAAGAGATTCGAACTGAACTTCTTCACATATTACATTAAAATGAGTTACACGTATTGGTATATCCCCTCCAACTGAGCCAACTACGTACCGTTAGGGGGCTTCCTCTCCAGCTTATTATTTAGGAGCGAGCTACTGCGTAACCTTTTTGTATAGCCCTAATATTCACTACTATCTTCAAACCTTAGTTGAACACTAAGAGATGATAACCAGCAATCAAACTTAATAGATAAGGCGCGAAAGCCAAAAAAAAAAGCAAGCGCTAAGTAGTCAACCCAGCAAGAAAATGGATGCGCGGAAGAAAGAGGCTTGAGCGAGAGGGCTTGAGACGCTAGTGCGCCCCTATCTATCTCTAAGTCCGTTGCTTGTTCCTGTGCGACTAAGCAAGCAATCAAACTCAATATCGTATTAGACCGAGCCCGGCCTGCAGTTGGTTGCTTAGGATTGAGACCGAAAAGCACCGGTTTCTTGCCCTCTACTCTAACTATTGAATTACGGAAGTGTGATACCGAACCGAGCAAGCTACAGCTTTTGAAAGGGATTGAGTTTGACCGGAATAAGAGGTTTCGCGGGGCTACCTACTTTTTGGCTAGGAACGACTTGCCTAGTTGGAACTCTTCTCCGCCGACTCCTGAGGCTGGAATGGCGTACTACAGATCAGTGCGTTCTTGCCCGCTTGGTACTTGGATCCCTAATCTATCTGATCCCGAGCCTGTAATCTCCTTCTTCTACCAAGAGAATGCCTTTCTTTTGGTAGCTACCGATTACTTCACCAAATGGGTCGAAGGAGGAAAATCTGCAATAGGATTTCCATCCTTACCCATAGTAGACTCCAGGTAGTGATTCCTTACCTCAAGATCCTCAACTCTTGTGCTATCCCTTCCTGTCTTAGAAGCATACGGATGGGATATAGTATTCTTTGTTTGCCGCTTTCTATTTTCTTTACCCAGAGGATCCGACTTCTTATTATCTGGAGGCTTACCTGAGGGGTGATTAAGAGGCTCTGTCAAATTAGAAGTTTCAAACTGCTTTGAGAAAGCTTTATAAAGTATATTAGCTAAATTAAATAAGGGGCTGTTTCCATTTTCTTCATACTCGATAGAAGGGCCGATAAAGGCCAGTCGGCGAGCCCTACGGCTATTTTATTTATTCAGAAAATTGCCACTGCCTTCTGTGTTAAGAGTTATATTCCGCGAAAGCTTCTTCTCCAGATTCCACAAGAAAGGGTTCGGATCATTAGGCTTTGCCCAACCTCCCCTCAGGGATCGCGGAGTCAGGTAGATCAACAACTTGTACATATCTCCTGGAAAAAAATATCCCATCACTAAACCTCATAATATCCCATCCGAGGTCTTAGTCGAGACTTGGCTTTACGCCCTTTGGTCTTTCATTTTTCGTTTTAGTAAAATGTCTCCGGCTGCTGCAAGGCTATCTTTCTTTAATTCCAATTTTCAATGATTGACATTCCTCTGTATTCTGTTGTGCTCAGCGAACGGATAAAGCCCAGGATGGGAAGTCGCATCTCTTTCGGAGTTGAATCGGGAATCCTACTCTAAATAAGAATCAAATCACGCGCTCTCAGAGAACGAAAGACTCCATAGCCTAGTATGAAAAGTAGGTAAAGCCGTCCTGTACTACATCCGTAAGCCTTCCATGTATTGCATTCGTTCGTCAGGGAATGTGTACTAGCCCCTATTGGAACTCCAATCAGGGGAATTTGACTTCTCTTCTATTACGTACAAGTGGACCAGCCAGTCCGTCTGGTAATTTATTCCGTATTCAAGGCCGTCCTAGCTTTCCAATTTCTCTGTCCTAACAGCGTTCGAAGCCCTTGCAAGCTTTAGATTCTTTCCTATCTCTCTTTTGAGTGTGGTATGAGTCTAAGTGTATTAGTGTATAAATAATAATCTTCCGTCTTTTGTGTAATCAGATTAGACTTTTTTTGATTTGCCAAGGAAGGAAGAACGAAAAGGATTCTTGCAAGCGGGCAAACTTTAGCTTTTTCTTCCATGCTGCTTCTCTATCTAAGAATCCCCGGATTCGCAGCTGATGCCAACAACGCTCTGGCTGCAGGTCGCTTTAGGTTTCATTCCAACACCTCAGTGTGTTGGAAGGGTGATAGATCTGCTTCGGGAGACTATGGTCCCCAAAGATCCGATCTGTCCTCCAGACTGCGCTTTCGCATACCCTGGTATGAGAGATTTTAATGAATACTCTCTCTATCAAGGATGGATGCGCCAGTATCTCTCATACCTAAAAAGGTACTGTCAGGTCGCTTTGGCACCTGATGCTAGATTAGACGACTTTATAGACAGTCCAATGTTTATACGAACATGGCACGAACCAAAAGTGGATGTGACAACTTGGAAGTTCGGTATCATGTTCCGTATATTCGATTGGTTTGTCGAGCTGTCTAATCAGGACCTTCGTGTTCTGGTTGGCCAGGTAGAGTCGTCTAGTGATAAGTCCTTGGGAGGAGATTGATCCTCTCCGAATAGACTATCAGACTATAAGACTTTATAGAAGGGGATGCCCCCAATGCGGTAATAGCCGGTAGAGACCCACGTAATTCAAAATAGGTGAACTTGCTAGAATGCTGTTTAATAAACTTATATCGGTAACTGGCTTAAAAAGCTCTATCCCCTACGTCAGCTGGCTGAAAAAAGCTATTTATCCTTACTCAACTCGGTAAATTGAAACAAGTCCCAACCACGAGGCTTTGCCGCGAGAGTTTCGACATTAGTGATTTGCTCTGAATCTGGCCCCTAAACCAAGGCAAATAGCCCATAAAACATATGAATCCGACTGATCGGACCGAACTGCCAATGAAATCCATTTAGCCAGTTAAGCTAACAAGAAAGAAATAGATCAGAAATCGAGTTTGAAGGCCCGTGAGTACGGGAACAGGTCCGGTAGGGAAGGTGCGAGATGGTTCCGTCTTGTATCCTGGCAGAAGATCCCCAAAAAGCAAGCAGCATTTCTTTCCTCGGTAAGGCCCACGGAATCCCTCTTATTAGGTATTTCTGATACCATTACTATACAACAATAAACAAAGAAGAGGAAAGCACTATCATCTTAGTCAGATTTCATAGTAATAGTAATGAAATTCAAAGATATAGCTATAGCTTTAGAGTCAAAACATTCTCGGTCTATAGTCTTTATACTATAGGGAATTATACAAGGGTAGTGGCACCTATACTTTAGGAAAATCAAAAAGGATAGAGAGAAGGAACAGCGGGCAGCGCTGGGAGATCTAACTCTATTCAATGCCGTTCACCAGCTGTACGTTTTTGTCGCAAGGGGCCAAAAACCGCTCATAGCAGGTGCAAAGTATAAGGAAAGAGCATAGACTGCAAAAAAGAATGTTCGCAATCAGACATTAGATCCGGATCGAAATAATACCCGATATAAGATTCATCTACGCTGGCAAAAGCACTTTCAGAGCAATTGTCCGCTTCCCGCGAGAAGGTTTTTTGTTTTCGTGCCCTTCCTTTCCTTTTGAGTCTATCAGCTGCAACAAGGGCTTTAGGACCTCCTTTCCTCCTTCGAGTGAAGGGACTATACAACCTCCCTTTATCAGTCAGAGCAGAATCTTTAGTGGTTGGGTCTCTTCCTTCCTATTCTAAGAAGTAGAAGATCTTACCTGCCTGGAGGAGCTAATCCCAACAGAACAGATCAAGCCTTCTTGGTTCGCCTTTGTATTGATATGGCACAATAGTGTTAAAGGGAATCTATTCTCTATATGAGATGCGGCTGGGATCGAGAATTGATCCGAGAGAATTAGACTAGCTTATCTGAGTTGAATGAAGCAGGAATAGTTCCATTAGGTGTTCTCCTGTATAGTGAGTCTAGTGCTTCGCTTGATGGAAGCACTAAGGGAACGTCTTTCAATGACTTAGTTCTTCCCTGCTTCAGTCAATCAATGCAGAGGTACCTTTAAAAAAGCTTAGTAGCACTACTCTTGCTATAGGTTAGGGCTTCTTTAGCGCATAGCTAGTTTGAAGCTCAAACAACGACTGGGGAATTATCAAGCTGTTCCAATCAATCTTTGTGAGAAGCCTCTGTTCCTATACTATAGTTGGTTTAGGGTAGGGACAAGAGAAGCAGGAATGGTACCAATGGCACTTATCCGGATTCCTATTGCTTTGTCTCCAACTGGGATTAGTGAGACCCGGAAGGTAAGGGCACCAAATCTAACACACTGTTAGGTGACCTGCCATACACGACCTGAAATGGGAACTTCCTAGTAGACCGATTTATCGAACTTTTATAAGCGAATTCTGCTTGGGGTATCGCCTGATCCCCCAGTACTGAGTGCTTGCCTTTTCCCCTGCAATACTCCTCAACCAATTTCCCAAACAGCAGTTCACGACTTCCGAGCCTTAGCAGTTTCAATTCCACACCAGCCTTCCTCGGCTTAAAAGTAATCGGATTGACTGCTGATTGACGTGAGGGGGTATATCTTCTTCTATTGATTGACTTCCTGAAAACTGCCTATTCGTCTTTCCCTTCTTCCTTAGCTGGCACAGCATCAAGAGTAGCTTTAGAACGGTTCCAAGCCATGGAATAAATGCCATCGGTCACACTCCGCCGAGTCTGTCCGGTTTTTTTGAAGAAAGCAAGCAAGGGTTTTGAGCTGTTTTCATCAAATTGAAACCAGTAGTAAACCCATTTGTTGTGCCCTTTTGCCTTATTCTAACAAGTAAACTACCTTTACTAAGTTTACCCGGCGATCACGAGCATTCTCTTCAATGGAGTCCACTCCTTATCCACACATGAGCCTACATCCTTTAAGGAAGGTTGTAAGGAAGGCCTTAAACAGGATAGGGGGATGTCGGCTATAGTATACCGCTCTTCTGTAGAATAAGACTTGGTCTTTAGTGCCTTATGAACCTTCTATGAACGTTGTTGGATGTCGCTGGGTCTACAAAATGAAGGAGCGAGCTGATGGTTCGATAGAGCGCTATAAGGCGCGACTAGTGGCCAAAGGCTACACACAGCAGGAAGGTATGGATTTTTACTAGACTTTCAGTCTTGTAGTTAAAGCTACCACTCTACGGATTGTTTTGTCTGTTGCTGTCACTCGTGGATGGCCGATAAGACAGATGGATGTAAAAAATGCCTTTTTCATTGCTCAGTCCTTTAGTTCAAGCGGCATCAACTGTCGAATCGTTTTGCCCACTTACTCCGCTCTGCTACTCATACGTGCCAAAGCCAAAGAGACTTCCTTCCCTTACCCTCACATGCATTAGGTGCCTAGCCTTGCTAGCTACTTCTCTAAGACCGGGGATTTGTCCAATCTTTGATTGCTCGTTAGCGCTTTAGTTTTCTTGCAAAGGGCTCTTTTCGTATTATGAAAAGGAATTCTTAGTTGATTGCACGAGCTAGCCGATTCGGATTCTGCTTTTGCCACCTTCTTTTAAGTGATAAAAACCTTATTTAAAGAGGCAAAAAAGGAAGAAGCCTGAAGGCTCGACCATCGGATCGGTAGATGATTGGAATGTCACTTCATCGACATGGGCAGTAGCAACCACTATAGAATAAAAGAAGGAAATGTTCGCATTCACATTCCATTCAAAAGAGATCTTCTTTATAAGATAAGCAATTTCTTGAGTAGGATTTTTGTCCCAGCTGCTAACCAACAAAAAAACCCAGGAATTAAGTTCTTAGCTAGAAAAGTGCCTTTCCTCAGAGGCAAGGCGCGACCCCTATGGGCGCTAATAGAAGTGATATCGAAAAGACTGAACTTCCAAGTAGGATATTTCCCTCAGGCGGAAGTCCGAGTCATGGCTGCCAGCCACGAAGCGAGAGAAGCCTTTAGCCCGCCACTCCCCATTAAAAAATAAACGGAAGGACTACCCTCGGGCCTTCTATCAAAACAAACCAAAAAACTCCTTAGGCACACTGGAAGAGCGATTGAAAGGCAAATCAATCTAATATGGGGAGAAGTTGGAATTGTCCCAAGGTGGTCATGAGATGGTGCAGTGCAGAGCCTACCGAAGACGACTCAACCACCACCTCCATTATCTGATGAGTTCGAATCGGTGCTTCCTGAATTCAAGACTCAGCCTTCGGCCATCGTGAAAAGGCCTTCGAATGAAAGCTGACTACAGGGGGTTCGTAACTCATCCCAATGATCGGGAATTCCAACTTGAAGGGCTGAAACCGGCGAAGATGCAAAGCGAGAAGAATTGGTTGGGCAGCTATGGAGCCCTTTGTTCTCCATCGTCTACCTTAGCTCAGGCGGCTACCTGCTACAATCCAAACGGAACTGGAATGGTTTGGAAATGCCAACCGATGAAAGACGCCTGGGGGAACAAGTAGGGGAGCCGGCCGGTCCTGCGCAGCTACATGGAGATGTGGGATTCGAGAAGTACCTACCGAGAAAGAATGAAAACCGGAGCACTCCCCTCGAAAGAAAGAAAGATCGTCACCTCCTTGATATCAAGAAAGAACCGGCGTGAAAAAGCTCCATTTCACAGGTTAGCGGCGGAAAGGGCAATGCCGGCTTCATCGACGAGGAATGAAAGCCAGAAGAGAAGCGGATCGCCACTCCATTGCGTGTGACATTGAGGAGCTTGGTAGCGTCGGGGCACAAATGGGTGACTGCTTCGGAACAGATCAACGAGCTGAGCTTTTTCTTATAAACGAAATTTCTTTAGTATCGAGATCAGTAGAACTTGAAAGATTTGTATTTGAAAAAGAAAAGCCTTCATTGACTGAGAAACTATATTTATTTGATTCTAGTTTCGTGGCACTTGAAAACACAACAAAACCAGCTCTAGCCATTAGACAACAACTTGACTTGGCCAAAGGCATAATAGGGAAACCCCAAGGTTTGAAAGGAAACGGAGTTTAGTACCCTAAGCCCTAATAGCATAGCAATAAGACTCTTTACCGTTCGTACCCCATACCCTGGTATAGGTTACTTCACTGATACAATAGATAGTCTTGAAAGATAGCTTAAAGTACTAGCAGATTCTCTTCCATGGAGGTAGCTTCTTGCTTGCAACGTACTTGTGCTAAGGGCTATGCGTGTAATGGCCCCTTTTACGTACGGATCTAAAGGTACGTAAGTCAGTGAATGGAGCTTCCAGCTGCTCGCACGAAGTATATATCTTATATGAGGACTGGTTGGAGAGGATGATGTATATGCTGTCCTGTAAGGGAAGATGCTTGTTTGATAGAACAAGGAACGTAGTCACTAGAGCGAAACGTAAAAGGTCTTTCTTCATGGACTAGATCCAGGCAGACAGCTAGATTCTTACTTTTAAACCAACGTTTAACCATTCATCATACTTTATGCTCTAGAACATAGCTTACCATGCACTGACCTTAGGCATGTGTGAGCTTATCTCTGGTTTCTGACCTTGACCGAAAACTTTATTCTTATAGATGATTCAGATCTCAGACTGAGAACTTGATAGCTTTCTCCATAACCTTAGCTACAGATTGGATATTTTTGTTTTCTTGCATAAAGGATCGAAATAGAATTTACCGGAGATGTGAAAGTCCCGGTTGCAGAAGCTGAGGCAGCGGATGCAGCTCAATCAACTCCTGAGGATGTAGTGGATGAGGCGGTTTCTGCCATGGAAGTGGATAGGGGGCCAATCCTTGATGAGCAACCTGTTGTGGATGAAGCGACAATCGAATCTTGAGTGCCCAAGCAACTGATGTAACTGAAGAGCATGTGGACGTTCTGAAAGAGGTCATTGATAGCATCGAGGTAGAGGTTCCTGGTAGGACAGAAAGAGAGAAGATAGCAGAAGATATTCCAGCTTCGGTTGGAATCAATGAATCTGCTGCAATGGAGACGGGTGCGAAACCTGCCTCTGAGATACCTGGTAAGTATCAAATAGAATCGAATTTATTCACATGCTTGCATGCAAATCTTTTTTCTCTGCTTCACTTGTGATTGCCTTTGCAGCAATTGATGTCAATATTCCAGGAGATTTCAATCACCTTACGCGTGAAAAAAGCACTTTTTGCTTAGTGACATCGAGGTTTGAAACCATCCCAATTGGTCTACCCTAACTACCTGTTCAAAAGCTACTTTTGCTTAAGGGAATTGGAGTTCCGAGTTCTGAGTTTGTAGTTTTTCTATTCTATTCTATTAGGCTAGGCTTACTATAGTCTGTCCCCTATCCCGTTTAAGGCCGTTGCTTCTTTTCCTATTGGTAACATCACTTCACTTGAAGAGAGGGAAAAGGGACGCTTGAAGACCTCTCCCTATCGGTCGTTCATTCCCTCTCCCTTTGGTCGAGTGTCTGATAACCTTGAATGAACGGAAGACAGGCCTTAGACTAATAGGGGAAGAAGATATCGAATAGTTCCGATTCAAAAGCAGTAATCAATGAATTCTTCACTTCCGGCCATAGGGAGAGGATTGAGGACTATATCACTCAATTCAGCGATTAGACAGAAAGAAAGGAAAGAAGGCGATCGAAGCTCTTGCCCGACACACGGCTATAACTGCCTACCGCAACATACGTCTTATTTACAGCTTGGTCTAGCGAACTTAGACCCGGGAATGTCTGGGAGAAAGCACTTCCTAACAGAGCAGTCTAATTGTTGTATTCGGCGGTAGGACTGTGATAACAACCTTCTCTTCGACCTGCCTAGAGGCGAGATCAGATCACCTCATCAACTCAAATAAAGTGACGAAAACCGGCATTCTACTAGTAGTAGTAGTAGGAAAAGGCGCATTCTTAGGCAACCCCGCTTTCAAAGGAGACCAGCAATTTCTGCTTATTAGATCCTGAAAGATATATCGCGGAAAGACTAAGGGATAGGCTCGCCCAACGGACCCCAGAAGTCTTGATGGAAGAAGTTGCTGAAGAACCCGAAGTGACTTGCCAGCTTACTATCCAAGCGAAGCCTGGGGAGCCCAAGAAGGTGGTGCTGGACAAGCCATCACTTCAGATGACTCAAGACATCAAGCCCTTGTACATGAAAGCTCATTGGAATGGGAAGCCCGGTGTCAAGGATTTTGATAGACAATGGATCCGCAGTTAACGTGCTACCATTGAAAATGATATGGAGCTTGGGAAAATCTCTGGACGACCTAATTTCAACTTTTATCTCGGTGGTGGCCTTTACTGGAGAAGCCACTAGAGTTGTTGGAGTCTTGCCACTGGAGATAACAGTAGGGACCAAGACTTCTTTGTCCGCATTCTTCGTTGTCAACACCTCAGCTCATTATCAGGCACTGCTAGGGAGGGACTGGATACATGCAAACCAGTGTGTGCCGTCCACCTTACATCCATTTCTATTGCTATGGAAAGAAGATGACGTAGAGATAGTATGGGCAGATGACAAGCCCTTTCAGACGGTGTCAGATGCTGTGGACGCCAGGTACTACGACCCAAATTGTAGACCTATCAGGTTCCGAGGAACTAAGAGGTTTGGGAGCCCCAGGAGTCTCGAGGTTGGTGAGTCTGTTTTCAAGAAGAGAGCCGAAGAGCTGCTGAAACCTCATGCCATCGTGCCTTGCAACAGGCCGATCGGTCTACCGCTTATTTCCATTTTGGATGAATAACCTCACGAGAGAAGAGTTGGCAGTGGCTCCTGCTGCCATACAGAGAGCAAGAGTGCAGCACGCCTTGGACAGTCTGGTGGTAGAAGAGCTTAGGGAGGGCTTGGGAGCTGAGATCATCTATGAAGAAGAAGAGCAAGAAGAGACGGAAGAAAGAAAGTTACATGAGTTAGATAAAGCTCCCTCGAAACTGGAGGATGTAGCGCCAGAGGTCCAAGATCCCTTGCCTTGGAAGAAGTGAACCTTGGCACCCCTGAGGAGCCGAGGATTACGTATTAAAGTGCTTTTCTTTCTTCTCATTTAAAAGATCAACTTGTGTCTTTACTAAAAGAATGGACAGATTCTTTCGCTTGGAATTACGATGAAATGCCTGGACTAGACAGGGAACTGGTTGAACACAGGCTCCCAATCAAACCTGGGTGAAAACCGTACCAGCAACCAGACCGAAGGATGTCTAAGGAAGTAGAGCTCAAGGTGAAGGAAGAGAGAAAGAGGTTCTTAAAGGCCAAGTGAATCAGGCCTTGTAGGTATGCTGGCTCCATAGGCACTTTTGACCGGCTCGTCATGCCATTCGGACTAAAGAATGCTTGAGCAACTTTGAAGAGAGCCATGAATGCTATCTTTCATGACATGATCGGTAAACATTTAGAGGTTGATATTGATGATATTATGGTTCAATCTAGGAAAGCAAAAGAACACATAGATCATCTGAGGAAGAGTTTCCTGAGGATGAGGGAATACAATTGGAAACTGAATCCTCTAAAGTGTGCTTTTGGTGTACAAGCAGGGAACTTTCTGGGATTTCTAGTGCACCAGAGAGGGATCGAGCAAGAACGTAGGAGGCGAGAGCTATCTTGGAGGCTAAACCAACTCAGAAGAAAAGGGAGCTCCAGAGGTTCCTGAGACAAGTGAACTATCTACGGAGATGAATCTCCAATCTGGCCGGCAAAACAAAAGAGTTCTCTGATTTACTAAAATGAAAGCTGGCCGAGGAGTTCACGTGGGAAGAAAGACACCAGAGAGCCTTTGAAAAAATGAAAGAAGACCTCAGTAAGCCTCCAGTCTTGGTTAGCCTAAGGAGAAAGTACCACTCAAGCTCTATCTCTCTGCCGCTAGTGAATCTATAGGATGTCTCTTAGCACAGGAGAATTCCGTAGGGCATGAGCAGGCTATATATTACTTGAGTTGGTTCTTGACTCCTACGGAGATTAGATAGACTCCCATTGAGAAGTTATGCCTTACCTTGTTCTTTGCTTGTACTAAGTTAAGGCATTATGTGATTCGACATGTAGTGTATGTAGTGTCTTAAACAGATCTTGTTAAATATATGTTGAATCGACCATTGATCTCTGGAAAGATTGGTAAATGGAGCTTAGCGCTGACAGAATTCACTTTCATTTATTATCCACAAAAAGCCGTGAAAGGCCAAGCCTTAGCGGATTTTGTAGCAGATCACCATGATATAGATGTGTTGCAGGGAATAGAGACCGAGCTACCCGTGTATCAAGTGGATCCACAGCCCTGGGTCTTCCACTTTGATGGATCCAGTACTGAGAGCTCCGCTGGAGCAGGAGTAGTCAGAATATCCCCACTGGGAACCAAGACGGTCCTGTCTCTCAATTTAGACTTCACATGCACCAATAACCAGGCTGAGTATGAAGCTCTTGTCATTGGACTAGAGATCCTGCAAGAGCTGGGAGCTAAGGAAGTCGTGATTACGGGGGATTCACAGCTTGTACTAAAACAGCTCTCAGGGGAGTCTGTGCTTGTACTTTCACTCTGTATGGGACCATTTTCTTCGGGTTCTCCAAATAGTTCTTCAGCTCTTTCCTCCAATCTTCAGCCAGATTCTGGTCCGTGTTGAAGCTCTCCACTCGAATGCCTCTCTCCTGAATTGCAGGATGACTCCTCTTCTAGACCAGAATGAGCTTGTGCCTTAGCTCCTCGGACATCTGCACTCCAGAGGCTACTTGAGCCAGCTCGTCAGCTTCCCAATTAGCTTCCCTGGGAAGATGACAGAAAGAAACTTCATCCAATTCATTTATGATTTGCATGGCAGCAGTGTAGTAGTGAGCTAACAGTAAACTGGTACACTTATACTCCGAGCCAGCAGTCCCCGAGACAGAGTCTGCTAATTCCATCCTCATTCATAGCAAGGTACAAAGCGACTGAAAGGAGAGGAAGGGAGAAGACGCATTGATTACAGTGAATAGAATTGATGTAAGCTTTTCCATACCATATAGTTGCAAGCCTAAGCTTTTGAATCGAACGATTGCATAAAGAAAGATTATTTCATTTCTTATTTAACCGTAGGCCTTATAGAGATAGGGGAATCAGTTCATTTCAATTTATCAATTCACTAGACAGAAGGATTACTTCCTCTTAATTCACCGGAGGAGAGAGAAGTGACCAAGCAAGAAAACGGGGCAATCAAACTAGGCAAGAAAGCTAGGCAAGAAAACGGATGTGCGTACTAACGCACAGGAGTTTTCTTGCTCGGTGCTTGTTTCTTTGCTTTCCGCTTCGGCTTGATGCTTTCATCTCGCTGCTATCTCAGAAGGCAAATTAGCTTTCTGTTCGCTCAGGTCATCTGTCTCGGTTAGACGGTTCGGTCAGAAGACAAACACTACTTCAGGACTACACCGATTGGCTTTCAGCTTCCGGCTCATATGAAGGAACTGAGGGACTACGCTTTCTGCTTTCAGCTTCCGTCTCATACTATCTATCTCGTTGGTTGCAGCTTCGGCTTCAGCCTATGCTTTCAGCTTCTGTCTCATACTTGTTAGGATTGATTCTCTGTTTTAGAAGGTTCGGTACTGAATACTGAATACTTAGCGCACGTTAGCTCGAGCAGCCCATTACGTTAGAAGGCCTCTCGCTTTGCCTTTATCTGATAGGGGCAGCTACGCACGTTGCTTCTTTCCCTGCGCTTGTCATTGTAGTAGATGTTCGGGTATTTCAAATCAGTAGTAGCAGTTAGGGTATTTCAATCCTCATCTATTTAAGACTTACTGAATCTCTATTTTCACCATGTTTTCTTCTTAACTCTCCTTTAGGAACATTAAGAGTAGGAAGATGGGTCGCTCGCCCCTATCGAATAAAGTAAGGAGAGGAGGAGTGTGATTGCTGGGTGTACAGTATGGTAGCTCAAACGTGAGCCTGAGATGAGAAAGGAAGTGAAAGTGAAATAGAGTTCTGAGCTTGAGTTCATTGACCACAAGACAAGCAATTGAAAAGAAATAGCGTAAAAGAGAAATATTAATGTTGCTAGCAGCTATGAGTTCAGGGAGAGGCCAGTGCTTGAGATGGAACAGCGGAGCGGTGACTTCGAGTTCAGAGTTTGAGTGAGAGCTAGACCAAAAAGTCTTAAAGAAAGTAGAGGATAGGAAGCCATCGCACCTCATCGGTACGTAGTGGGTTTAGCTAACCCGGCACTCTTATACTGACTTTTTCGAAAGGAAAAAAGAGAAGACAAGGTCTGAGATTCCTTCTGTTGTAGTTGAGAGAAAAGCTGCTAGCGCGGGAAACTCTTAGCTTAGCATAAAGCTTATCGAGCTGGTCTGGTAAATAAAGAAGCCCCTTTCATTGCTGCGGGTGGACAGAAGCATCGGCTGAAGAACCAGACTCACTCAGAAAAAGCAGCATCAGAAGTTTCTGTTCCTGAATCCAAATCAGAAGAAGACGAATCTGAAGCGGAAGAAGAGCCGGAGGCAGAGCCTTTAGTTGTTGCAGTCAAGGACACTTTTTTCAGCACGAAGTTCGTTTTAATCGTCGAGAAAGCAAGAAGAGGTAGTACGTCGCTCGAGCTCACTCAGACCCTAAAGCCTCGTTTTTCGCTCCTGCGCTAACGGGTATGCTGCTTGAAGTCAATCGGTAAGCCGAACCAGAGGAGAGGAATCCCTCGGTTCGGTCCTGTTCGTTATGTAGTTTTTTCACTGTCCTGATCGGTACGTAGTTGGGTCAGTTGGAGCAGGGAATAGTATCGATTCATTCTTATAGAACTGATATCACTGATCAGTCCCGAGAGTGCAAACACTGATTTGTCCTGTTCAGTCCAGTTCAGTCAGCTCAGTAAGAAAAGCATTGCATATAAGCCTTTGGAGTACTTAGTAGAAGATCTCCCAGCGCAGCCAGCCTACTGTATATAGATAGAGCTGAAGACCGAGTAAGTAAAGGGGCCGCCTCGAATTGGCTCTAGAGTGAGGTTGGCTGAGACGGGATAGTTGGTTGGCTAAGCTAAGGTCTGGTCTGCTGAGCAGATAAGGAGAAGCCGAAGCAGGAAGCCAAAAACGGAAAGTAAGGTTAAGTAAGGTGGTTTGGTTTCAAACCTCGATTCTCTTAAAAGTCGATTTGGCTTCATACACAACATTTAGACCTTTTTCGGCCACAAAACAAAACAAAATAGGGCGCCATAAAGCAAATGAGAACAGCGTGACGATCAAATCTTATTCTCGATGTTAGAATGAGCTAATTTACGGTGCTTGGCTCTTGCTATCGAATCAGTAACCAGATATGAAATAACTCGCCCCTATTCGATAAGGCAAGGCAGGCCCTAGACAAGGAGTTGCTCGCCTAGACTAATAGGGGAAGCACCGGCCGGCTTTAGAGATGGGGGCGCGGAATAAAGGCTGCACTTTAGAAAGCGGTTGCTACCGAAAGAACCAACAAGCTGCGCGAAAGCAGCAAGCACCGGCCCCTTAACTTAACATAACATAAGGGGGGCAGGATAGGGAGCGTTAGCGAAAGCCTATAACGTTGTTAGCGCAGGCCCCTAGATTAATAAGGCGATGCCCCTATCAGATAAAGGCAAAGCGAGAGGAACAAGCAACGGCCCGCTACGAATAAAGGCGCCCGTTAGCGAAAGCCCCCACTTAGTTTAAGGCGTTAGTCACGAACAAGCAACGGAATTAGCGCCCGTTAGCGAAAGCCCCCACTTAGTTTAAGGCGTTAGTACGAACAAGCAACGGATGAGCGCTCTAGCGCGAAAGCCCCCACTTAGTTTAAGGCGTTAGTCACGCGCAGCCGTTTTCTTGCTGCTTTAGTTTGATTGCTGCTTTAGTTGGATTGCTGCTTTAGTTTGATTGCTGCTTTAGTTGGATTGCTGCTTTAGTTTGATTGCTGCTTTAGTTTGATTGCTGCTTTAGTTTTCTTGCTCCGCCCCGCCTAGTTTTCTTGCCCCGCCCCGTTTTCTTGCTTGCTAGACACGCGCATCCGCTTAGACGCGCAGCCGTTTTCTTGCCGGGAGGGGGAACGAACGAACGGTAGGAAGACTGTCTTCTCCTTCTTGCCTTAGAAAGTGCCAAGTCAGTAGCAAGGCATTCAGTAGCAATTCGGTGAACTCAATTTCTTTTCTTCTCGATTTCTTCAAGACCTATCATGGCGTAATGCCAGTAAAGAAGTAGGAGCCAGATTAAATTCCTTTTTTGCTCACAGGCCAGGCCCTATCTCTATTTCTTCTCTACCATGGGTAAAGAGGCTTTCTTTGGCTTCTGCACTTAAACTTCTTTCTCTTAAGGGAAGCCTAAAGCTAGCTATCTTTTCCTTGCTCGAGTTCCCGACTTGCCTTCATGAATCAAAGTCTTCAGGAAGGAATGGTAGGGGTGCTAGACTGAATAGCTTGTGACTGTAGAACCCTAGGGACTATCCTGCTCTTCTCCTCTCTCTATGGTTGAGAGAAATCAATCCAAAAGCTTTGCTCTTCCTTGCTCTTGTGCTGTCGCTCCTCTCGCTTTTCCATCAGTGCCGTATGTTATATTTATAACAGAAGTACCCTCTCCCGTTAGAAGGCCTTTTGTCAGAGTAAGCTTTAGGTATTCAATCACTCAAAGGAGAGAAAGGGAGGAGCGAGACGGAAAGGAGAGGAAGGGGGCTTAGGCCAAATGAGGGCTCTTCTATATATATACATAAGCCCTAAAGTAGGTAGGGGAGGGTAGATAGAATGATTATTGCTTATGAATCTCTAACACATGTGGGTTGCTCCTCCATAGCAAGAATGAGATCCTTACCTCAGAACTTGGGATGAAGGGCTTGTTGAATAAGACTGACTCCTTATGGCTTACAGAACAGGTGCTCCCAAGCTAGATAGATATTCGCGTCCCCAAAGAGAGTCATTTGATTCAAAGACTTAGTGCGCTCGCAGCCTATGAGAGAATTAATGCCCCAATAAGGCAGTAAGGAAGATGCACGATCAAAGGGTGGCAGCCCTAGCTAACTCAATCCCAAATGAGACCGAAGGAGAGGCTCCAAAGGAAAGGCTTAAAAGCTTCAGTGTGCCAAGCGAGCGCTTCCCATTCCTGCAACATTAGTAGCTTCCTCAACAAGAGATTTTACCCTCATCTCTGGAACTCTGGCTTTGGTCGACATTAATTGGTGCCTCAGCTTTGTTTTTTTTCCTCATGATATGAACGTTCCCATACAAAACGGAAGCTACTAATGAAATAAGATTCCTACGAGATCAATCCGCAAATATCTTCTCAATGACCTTCCCCTTTTTTAAGTTTCATATGTGAAAGAAGCTTTTGAAAAAAGTGCTCTGCTAGGGCTTTTTTCCCTGACCCCTCTCGATCACTCTCTGCTCCGTCGTATCTCTCCCCAATGGCTCAGCCCTCAGGCGGGCAATCTGGGGAAGCACTTACTGATAAGTCGAAGGAAGAGGAAGATGTTTTAGGGCGCCACATCAAAAGGATGGACCACGAAACGTCGATGGAGGTGGATCTTTCCCATGGAGAAGATTCTCAGACAGCCAAATCGAGGGTCTCCTACAAAAACTCACTGATTGGGTCTGACTCAATGGAAACTGATCATCCAAACGTCGAGGAACTGCTTGACGAATGGTTAAAAGAGGAAGAGAATATCTCAGCGGAACATTCAGCGGAGTTAGACAAGCTGAAGAAAATATACCCTACTGTGGAGGTCCTTGGGTCATTCAAGGTCATTATCTCCTTGTTCAGCGTTGGTGTCCAAGCTTCTGTCCCAATAGTAATACCTTGGGCAAACTGGCTATTTGGGTTCGTATTCCCAACCTTCCAGCCTACTATTTCAATGAGACTTTTCTACGGAGGTTAGGGAACACCATCGGCAAGACGCTAAAGGTTGATCCCAACACTCTCTCTCAGGACCAGAACAAGATGGAAGGGGTCGATTCGCTCGGATAAGTGTTGAGATTGATCTTCGCCAGAAGCTTCGCTCTCGGGTTATAGTTCGCAAGGCAGTCTTTCCCGTGGAATACGAGGGAAAAAATCTTATCTGTTTCCACTGTGGCATTTATGGACATAGAAAAGAAGATTGTCCAAGGAATGCTCAACCCCCCCTCCGCAGACGAGCAACCACAGTCAACCTCACGGCAGCCTCACTCACTGGTTAGTGCAGAAAACCATCGGAACATCTCCGTTGATGAAGAGTTCGGTCCTTGGATGGTGGTCAAGCTCCATCCTCTCCCTATGGTCGACTTTGTACCTTAGCCAAGCACTAAGCGTCTTCAAACCAAAGCTTACGGCTATATATGTAATTCTTCTTGTTCTCGCCCTATTTGTTCTAAGGCCCCATGTCTTCCATAAGTCAATGGCTCAGAAGACAAGCAAGAATTCAAGCATCATTTCCAGGCGTAAACGTGTATATAAGGGACGGTCGGGATCGGTCTTTGTGCCTATGGGAATAAATAACCTGGCCTTCGGGCAATTCATGTCTTTGATTTAGTACTACTTTATAAACAAGCAAGGAGAGGAAGGGAGAAGTCTAATACCTTTTTAAGGGGATTCTGTTCCTATTCGTCCAAAGAGGGCATTCACAGCCTATTCGATAGCATTTGTCCTATTCGTGGATATCCTTACTGCGGATTCGTTCACAGCGCTTATTCCCCTAAGAGCGGACTAAATGTCCTTTCCTTTCGTGGATATTGGATTTACCTGTAATGGTTGTGGCATGTCAAAAGGATGAATTGCACAACTAGAATAAGAGGGTGGACATTCATGCCCCTTTTAGGCTCTTTTCGAAGTAAATAGGTCCTTATTCCCCCTTCCACGTGATGGGATAGGCTCTGAGATGGACATGGACAGAAAAGGTTGCACCTTAGAGAAAGTAGCTAGTCTTGTCCTCTCCTCGTTAGGGTTAGGGAAGGACCTTCTTGCCCTTTTTTGCCTTGCCTTTCTTACCTTCTTTACTTTCTTTTATTTCCTTTCGGGGATTACCTGCCATCCAATTCTATGGCATCTTATCTTATTCTATTTCATTTGCTTCTGTCTTGAACCTTCCACCCAGACTTTCTTCTTCTTCAATTGCAAAGGGAAGAGGAGATTCTAGCACAACTGATTCTGGGCATGTCTCACTATTGGCTTTCAGGTAAGTGACGAGCTATTATCCCACGGATCGGTAATCCGCATCTAATAATCCCGGGAAAATGAGAAAGATTAGTCAGATCAGGGGGAAGCTGGTGCTATAGCCCTTGTTCAAGAATGGCTTTTGTTCAATCAGACGCTCTTGCTTAAAAAGCTCTCGTAACCGGTGCTTCCTATTGATGCGACGGTAACTCGATATAGAATATCTTAAGATAAGAAAGAAAGTTGCCTAGGGCAGATGAAAGGAATGCTAAAAGTAAACTAAAAAGCGTAAAGAAGAAAGATGTTTAATTCAAGATAACTAGAGCTGGAAAGAAGCCTTGAGCCTGAACTCTTACTTCTTTCATCAATCCTCTCGCTATTGCTCGTTTCACTTCCTCTCGCTTCGCCTTTATCTGATAAGGGCATCTCCGCTTATTAGTCTAGGGGCCTATAGCTCAATACAATCCCGTTTTCTAAGGTCTTGTGTCTGCTGGGATCTAGTTTACTACAAAGAATACCTTCAGTAAGCAAATCTCGGGCTACAGCCTCTTTTCCGAACAAGCTACAGCGCTGGAAGAGAATTGATCTATATAGCCGCCTTTCTTTTCTAGACCTCATATCATGGTTTAGGGAGAGCGTCTTCCTTCCTACCTTGCTTGCTTTAGAGAAGAGGGAATTCTTTCTTTACTGAGTTCTATTCAAAAGCTATCCTTTCTTAAGTGAATGAGTTGTGTTGAAGTCGTGAATACGTAGATAATGGACTCTACTCTCCCTTATTAGGTCGAGTAGTCCTTAAGAGCAGCAGTTACCTTTAATGCAAGAAAACCTAAACATATTGTGGATGATAACCTGGTAGACTCATTCATCTGCGCTCAAGCTATCTACTAAACGAAGTTGTTCTTTAGCAAAAGAAGAAGGCAAGGAGTCTGGACATCAGAACGTCAGGCAAGCATCAGTCCCTTGGTTGATGAGTCGTAGCGGAGCCATGTGGCAAAGAATCTTTCCAACGGGCTTCCTATATCTACTAAAGGGAAGGGTACCTAGTAAGATGGGCCAAATCCTGGGATAGATGCTTCGAATGACCAAGTGACAGGCCAGAATAGTCAGGAAAAACTCTAGTCAGGGTATAAAAGATAAAGCTAGCTTTAGGAGAGAAACTACAATACAACCGTGCCTAACTCTATCGGTCAAAGAAGCTAAGCGCGAACAGAAGCATCCATGGGCGAGAACTAGAACTGATAGGACGAATACGTGACCAGAGAATGAGATGGGAGGCGTGACTACCGTGCTCTTATGCTGAAAAGTACCTCTTATCCGCCCTAAATGCGAGAATTGCAATGCAAGCGGCGAAACTACTCAAGGAGGCAGCAACAGCTCCTCGAATCTTGTGTTCGGTTGCTAACCACCTGCGCAAGGGCCTTGTTATTTATTTGATAGGGGAGATTAGGGAGATGAGGCACAAAAGGACAGATGGCATTACCAAGAACCGGAGATGGAACAACTTCTGACCGGCTTAACCACACTAAGATTTTATTCAGTCTAATAGCATAGCTGTAATAGTAGTTGAAAGGTGTAAACAGCTATACCCGGTCCAACGCATAAGACTACTACATGGACCATAACTCGTTGGTTCACGAACTCTATAAATGAAAATCTTTATTTGAGTCCTTACCTACAGAAGCAGTTGCCCTTCTCCGGATTGACCCGGTGAGGGTGGCGCTTGTGAGTCAACGTTGACACTTTCAATGTATGTTTGGCATCCTGGGACAGTAGTCCTAGGTACTGAAGTGACTCCCGGGTAGAGAAAGTGCTGGCAGAAAGGAAGAGGAATAGATAGGTACACGAGGTGAGCGGAAATCAATTATTCTACATTTTCCCAAAAGAGGATGAATTCATTTCATTCTTCAACGGAATCTACCAATGGAACAATCTTTGAAGAAGAGAGGGAACCAGTATCGAATAAACAAAAGAAGGAAACCAGTAAACAAGCAAGACAGCTAAGCAGGAATCGAGATTGATAGGAAGCAAGCAACTGATTGATTGCGCATAGCATAGCCCAAGGAATAGGAAAGCGGGAATGGCAATAATGGAAGAGCGCTTACAGTTAGATGTGAAGGCTTGGCTTAAAAGCTGAGTTAAAGTTACAATCAATTGAGAGACGAGCAAGGACCGGAGAAAACCTATTCCCCGGTCTAATTTGTTGGATTGGAATAATAGACTGCCCCTCCTGACCTAGTTGAGATTCCAATAGGATATGGTAATCACCTAAATGCACCATTTGTTTTCGTTGTTCTTGATACGAGATAGTTCTTCCGTTACCGAGTATGAGTTTCTTCTTATATTATAATGGAAAGAGAACATTTATTCTTATGCTTTATGCCTTTGGCACCCTTAGTATAAAAAAGATATGAGACTGCTAGCACCTTGCTCGTCGGATAGCTTCTCTGCTCTTACTGCTCAAGGACCAGCGGACGGGACGAAATGCTACCGCTAAATCTCCCATATGAGTTGTTTCACAAGGACATTCATTTGACTTTGACCTTTATCTTTCGCCTTGAGAGCACATAACATCTAGCGTGTCAAGCGCACATCTTTCTCTTTCTAAGAGAATACGCCCCCCAAAGGTCTGTCTATCTGGGGTAAAGCCCGTACATAGTTATAAAACAAGCATTTCCCTTGATTCCAGACGGGATAGGTTACATTCAAGTCAAGAAAAAGAAGGCCCTAGATTCCAGAGCCAAGAAGGAAAACAAACTTGCAATATGCTTTACACAGAAAAGGCAGCTTCAGACGTATAAGGGAGGTTGCTTTCTACCTTATTCAAGGGAACATACCCTAGTTCGTACCTATCCTATAAAGGAGCTCTTAGACCAGACATCAACCATTGTTTTTGATTAGTGTACTTGTGGGAAAAGATGTGGATTCGATTCATCGAGTTGGCTCCATCAGCTAGGTAGCATCTCAAAGCATAAGAGGCTCCTAACTAGGTAACAGAGTCTCTCTATCTATCAGATCTATATGTATGAAGCCTGGCATTACGGTTCAAAAACTCAGATTCGGCTAAAAGAAGATCTCAAAGCTTTCTCTCTTTAACGGTTAAGAATACTAACTAAGACTTTAGGCTCGATTCCGCGCCAAGTATAAACACGAGCCTTTCCTTTCTTTAGTTAATTTCATCTCCTATCAGCTAGAGAAATGTCTTCTGCTTTATTTCAATAGAGAATGCATTTTCTTTTTCTTTTAGCTATTGTTGTTAAGGCTGCCTGCATTCTTTCACCGAATTGGCTTCTACGGCTCGCTCAGGACAGTAAGGGGGGTTTAACCATTTACCGTATAAAGAATCGGTTCTTGCGCTCTCTCTGTAGAGATAGTCGGTGGACACTCTCTCCTGGCCTTCTTGGCTTTTCTTTCCCTTTCCGTTCATCCTTGGTTTCTGGCTTAAAAATGTGCTTTTATAAGCACGGTTCCCCTCTTTCTTTTTCCCTTGCTTCTGGCTTTCCAAGCGGTTTAGAGCTAACCAGCTGCCCCTATCAGATAAAGGCAAAGAGCATCCATTCGGTTGTTTTCCTCTCTGAAAGGTTGCGCCGGGTGGGAGAAGCCGATCGGATAAAGGGCTGATTGTCTTGTGAATTGTTTCCTTTCAATGCCTGATAGGTGAATTGAATCAGACAAGGATCGAATAAAATCTGAATTGTCTGATCTCGTCTTATTAGCTAGGTCTTGGATCTCGGTTCGCTCGGTATGACTTTCCCTAGACAAACTGGGGCCTCTCAATGGAATTCCTCTTCGGGGGGTCTTTCTGTGAGAAGAATGCAATTTCAATAGAATAATTTAACCAGATTCAGAATCAACATTAGAAACCAGATCTTATGGATTATCCCGCCATTCTTTCCCCCAACAAAGTGGATCAAGGCTACCAGCACCGCCAGCAGCAGAAGGAATTTGAGTAGCAGTTGCGGATCGAGATGCAGTCCCTCTTCAAGAGCTCTTACGTTAAAGGGTGTTTCCGGGTTAAGTAGCCAAGGAAGGGAGTAATAGGGGATCAACCTTACATGAATAGGGTTTTCTCGTCTTGCATTCTAGTACTGAAACTTCGCTGGTACCGAGGACAAAGGCGTGCTAATGTATCTTTTTTGTGTTCAAGCGTCTGCCCTCCTGCGCGTTAGCCTATCTATACTATAGGAGGGGGCTTTCGCTAACAGCAAGAAAACGGAATAGCCTATTGATACTTCTATTCGGTATACCTTTACCGATATGAGGTATACTGCAACTAAATCATTACTGAAGTTAAATAACGTATATAGAGTACCTTTACTGACTGAGACAGAAAGGTTATATTATCATTCTTTATACAGCTTACATGACTGGAGGGTTCACTCGGGCCCCATACCGATGGGTCCCAGCGCTCAATATACCTTTACAGAACAAGCACCGGATTTCTCTATTGAGTTATCTTGCTTGCTCGTTAGCGCTTCCCTTTGATTGCTGGGAGAGGTACAAGTTACCTTAGACAGGTTTCAGTCAATTAAGTCTAACCTGATCGTGCATTCACTTGTCGAAAGAAAGAGTGATCTCATCATAACTCTCGCAAAAGAGCATAAGTCGAATTGCGTAAGTGATCACTACAACAATAGGCAGGCAGAACCAAACCAGAAGAATAGTATTAACCTACCTTACTACAACATAAGGACAGAAGGTAGGAAAGAATTTCTCACTCTTCTAAGCTACGTGAGTTATGTCAAAAGGACAAACGAGGATGAAGGAGGAGCAGGAGTAGGAGCTCAAATTCGGACAGATTCGCGAGATAGACAATGAGAAAAAGCCAAGAGGGGAGAGCACTTAGACAATTCACTTTGAGTACAGGGAAGTCTGCTGGTAGGAATTCTTCAGGGCGTATTACGGTTTTTCACCGAGGGGGTGGATCGAAGCGATTACAGCGAAGAATTGATCTGAAACGAAGCACTTCGTCTATGGGCATTGTAGAAAGGATAGAATATGACCCTAATCGTTCTTCTCGGATCGCTCCAGTACGATGGATCGAGGGGGTGCAGCTACAGCTACGCCGCCAGAGGAAATGCAACACGATAGAGGTACGGAGTGGCTCGACCGATAGGGAGAGGAATGAAGCTCCGCCGCGTAAGATCCTCGAACCTACCACGACCACCATCCGCGGCCTATTTTCGTGCTCTTCCCTGCCCGGGAAGGTGGATCAAAGAAAGGTAGCTTGCTTCTCTCCTGGACTGATGGCGGCTTATGTAGTGGTCGGCCTTCCTACCAGAATGCCTCCTTGGTTGAAGAGTAAGGGCGCAGGAAGCAAAAAAACTTGCGCGAAGGACGTTTTCTTCTCTGCCTTCTCCTCTCCAAAGGCCAAGGGAGAGACTGCATCCCTTTCTTTCGGTAGCTCTTTTGCTTTCCCAAGGATAGCGGTAGCTGGGGCAAAGCCCGCTTTCTTCGCTCCAGAGATCAAAAAAGAGGAAAAAACACGTTCCGAAGTCCGACA
>NW_026555347.1:670000-682500 GCF_029017545.1 Prosopis cineraria
AGCAAAGGGAAAGGACTTTCACCAGTTTCTTGAGTGAGAAGTGGATGTTGGTGAAAAAAGGAAGTTGAGTTCAAGTTTGGAGCACATGGCATAAGCCAAAGATCCCGGGATGACTCTAAAAGCTAACGAGATGATTCTGGTTAAACCGGGCATTCCTCAGAGCAAGGAAAGATCTTTCAAAAATAGAATCAAGAGAAAGCGCTAGAACCGATGTAAGTAAGATCCGCTACAACTAGAAGTCGATCTGGTACCTTCCTCCGGGTACTCAACAACTAGAGTCATCTCCCTTTCTCCTTTTAGCTTTAGTCGGTCGAGTAGCTTATTCGAACGTTGTGAACTCATTCCTGCCTTTGCAATACCAGCGCATCTTGTGCCACAGAATCGGTTGTGCTCCGCCTCTTCCCCTCTATCAGAAGATTGCCTTGTGTGGAAGGTTGACTCTTCACTTCAGTCAATGGGAGGAATCCCCTTATCTAAGGTTCTTTGTATGGCACTCTAAACTCTCTTTCTTACGCGAGACAGAAAGTTACACTACCGAAGCTCTTTCAACTTGTCCTGTCTTTGTATAAGTATTGCGGTTAAGTCAGTTAACAAGATGAGAGTCGGAAAATTGAAATAATCACTGTCAAGTGATTCTTGAATGCTTCTACTTATGTAGATGGAGTCCAGTACGCTACTATATATACTGAAAATTCCCAAGACAATATCGGGAGTACCAATCTTATGTGATATGTAACTAGATCGTCAAACTCTTTCCCGCTATACCCATATCTTCTCAAGGACAAAAGGTATAGCATCACATTTTAACAGACAGATGAAAGCTAGGTCTCTACTCCTTCTTCATGAGGAAGAAAGGCCTTGTTATCATCTAGATCGACGTAAGGAAAGTAAGGTGTAGAGTCCAACTAAGACTTCCATGAAAAGTCTCATTCATGTTGATTGAGGAGTTTCTTATTGACCGCTAAACCTTCTCTACTTTTGAAGATAGACTGGAAAGCAAGCTCAGAGAATAGCTAAGTGGAAGTCAGAGACTCCCGGAACTTAGACTACCGGTAAACTCCACCTAGACTGAGATTCATCAGTTCGATCATTTAGTTTGTGTCCTAAGTCCTATATCCTTCAGGAAAGGATCAATTCCTTCTCTAACTTCTACTTGGGGTCACTCCTCGGAAAGATTCTTCATTCGAGTTAGCTTCTTTTCTTAGCTCCTCTCCTTACTTTATTCGATAGGGGCGAGCGAGCTATTCTTCTTTGGCCTTCACCTCGTAAACTCGGTAGCTCGGTGGTAGATCGGTTGACAGTTCACGTCGTGATCCGTTGATGAGCGTTGGTTCAAATCAAATCCGAGATTTCTAACTATACATATATAGATTCATAAGTAAGTTCTTCGCTTTCTGAATGAATGTCAGATCGGAACTCAAAGGAGAATGTGGTCATAGGATTTGTTCTCAAATAGATAGATAGATTTGAAATGGCTATCAAAGGTATGTAATGGGGCTAGAAGCAATAGGAATAAGACTTGTTGCGAAGAATACTAGTGAATTTGAATGCCAAAGTTGGCATCATCTTCTGCCGGGATCTCTCCTAACGGCTGTATTAGATTTCGAGTCCCTATTTCAGGAAGAGTTTTAGGGCATTCCACTTACAGCGACGAAGGGAAGATTAGTTATGAATCACTTACACCATCTTGGCTTTAAATGCAAATTCTGTCGATTAAATGCTCGAATCTTAGTCTCAAACCTGACGATAAGACTTTACAATGATTTGCCTTTATGTTCTGTATCCCGGTGCTGTAATGGGCTCCCTCTGAGGATGATTCTAAGAAACCACAACTGCTGTTACTTAACTAGTAGGCTAGAAGCCCTTTCTTTGCTGCCTGTCTGTGCGAATCTAATAGCCAAACAACCCATAGAAAGGTTCATGCAACGCGAAATGAAGATAAACCCTTCCCGCTCTAACAATGTGTGAGCAGCCATGGCTCTCTCTTTGACGGTAACTTCTTGAGATAACTAAAAAAAGGCGTAAAGCCAGCCCTCCATTAGCATAGGAGAACCTGATTCCAGCCATACTATTAGAAAGTCACTTCTATCTTGAGACTTGTTAGGAGCAGACAGGCTTTTGGCATAGGCAACCTAGCTTACTCGTTTTGATAGTTTCCGCTATGACTATGTTATGTATGTTCTTTGTTGGATATTGTTTAACCTAACCGTAGACTTTCTATTATCTTAGTCAACCTATGAATAGGACCACTGCCTACCGCATTCCTGCCCCTCTCTCTCTTAATCAAAAGCCCCTTGACCTGTGAGGGTACTTTTCCAGTTAGTTGAGAAGTAGCCATTTGCTTCAAACAGGCACCTTGGAGAAGCTGCTTTCCCTTAACTTTAGAATCCCCAAAACCAGATGAAATAGCTTCAAAATGCTCATACCAATTTGCTGAAATCCATCCGGCACTAAACGAAGTAGGTCGATACCAATAACAGGAACCGAAAGCCGCTCTCTTCCATAAAATAAAGAAGAGCGAAACTCTCGCCTATCCGATCAATGGAAAGAAATGACTCCTAAATCAGTCCCTCAAGCGTCGGAATGTTAATCCACTCCTCCCTAAGGCGCTTTTTAAGCCCTCGGATGAAAGAAGTGCGCGGATAGAGCAAGAACTATGAGCGGGTAAACCGGGGATGAGAGTTGGCTATGAGCTAGACTAGAGGGAAAGCTACGAATCTAAGAGCAATGCGCTAGTCAGCCTAGTAGGATCGGGTAGGTAAATTCAGACAGAAGGGGGTGGCCGCGATGAAAGCTTTTTAAACCTAAAAAAAAGTGTTAATTAAGAGGGAGGTTGTCCGATTCCTTGTGTGATGCCTTTATTTGTTCCCTTTGGCATGATCGTTTCGAAGTTCTTTCTTTCATAAGAAAGTCTTTTTCGGAAATCAAAATAGCTGTTGAGCGGAAGGTTTATTACCACCTCCCCTTGGGGGCTAAGGGCGCAGCATCGGCGGTAAGAGCAGTAGACCCGCCCGCAATGGAAACTGAGCAAATCCCTTTCTCATTATGAACCTACTTTCTTCGCACTCTAAAGCTACTATGGAAAGCCGGTTTCAGGCAGCAAGGAGTGCGATAACATTTTTTAGTTATCACCCGTCTTAGCCAAAACAGGATATAAGAGAACGAAGAGAAAGAGACAAAGAGAAGCCCACGGAGCGGGACGGATTGAACAGCAGCTTTTAAGGAAGGAGTGCTAGCCAGTCCCAAGATAAGGACGGGAGACATAGCTTACTCCATTAAGCTTGAAAGAAAGCTCTGAAAGCCCTGTTTCCAGGTAAGAGCATGGAAGGGTAAGGAATTCATTCAACAGAAGCTAAGGGGCTTATGTCATGGCTTGCTGCATCTCATGTATTCTTTCTCCCAGTCTGTAGAGATCACAGGGACAAAACTATGAATGGCAAGGCGAGTTTCCTCGGGGAGAAGGAAGGGTCCTAGCTCACGAACTTAGCAGACAAACAATCAGTCACGGTCTGAAGGAAGAAAGAGATTGCCCTATCTTCAAAGGAAACTCCTGAGATAGAAGTAGTACGCGCACATATACATATATATGGGGCGGGGGCGATATCGGTCTTTTTTCATTCTTTCTCATTACTCGTAAGACCACCTCCAATGTGTGTATTCCCTTGTTCAGTTTCGGTATTTCCTTTCTTTATTAAAGGATTTAGGAACTGAAGATCTTAACAAGTAGAAAGAGAGAGAACGGATAGGTGATTGTCCTAAGAAGGCGGTTACCGAGGTAAGTGGTTAAGTAGCTAAGTATTGGAAGGAGCTATGCTCTAGTATCTCCTGCTTCTGCTTGTTATTCTGCCTCTTCAAGTGTCCTAAGACTAGTTCCTTTGTAACTAATATCCGGGGATACTGCTAATATCTATTGTCGGAGAATAAGCCGATAGAATATCCTGAGGAGAAGAATCGGATAGGGAGTGAGGTAGCGGTGATCCAAGCAAGATAGTCTGGAGCAAGTGCAAAGAGAATACCTCTGCTGTTAGCTAAGGCTAGTCACCTCAAGTCCAAGTCTTAGTATGCGCAGTCTCTCTTAGTTATTCTTATGGGCTTCTCCTCTCTTGCCTTAGTAAGTTAGCTATTCAGTCTGATTAGATATGTCAGACATTGAGCAATAGGAAGAGGAAGTGAGAAGCTAAGCAGATCGCTTACAGGCCTTTATCCACAGGAGCATCATCAATCTTAGGGGTCACCGTCTGCAGAATCAACAGAATCGATTGAACCCAACTGACTCAACATCTTCTGGGTCTACTAGTTCCGGACCTGGAGCTGCTCGTGCTAAAGATATGCTGACCATGTTGCGATCTGCAGAGCCGAATTCTGTTCAGATTCGGAGTTTAGTGATCGGAACGGGATGAGAAAGAAGGCAATTCGGTTCTCAGCAGTGGATTCAGTAGAAGTGGATTCGGTTGATGAAAGTGTTGGGACTAAAAAAAGAGATTCCACTAATAAAGCAGAAGTGGGCCACCATTTCACCGGCACAACCTACCTATGCACCAGCACCACAAATGGAAGAGCCTGTAGTAGATCCAGCATTAGCAGCAGCACCAGCTGAGATACCAATAGCAAAGGCGGAGTCGGTAGCTAGAGAGCTAGGTAAGGCAATTCCTTTATGGTAAAAAAAAAGTGATATAGATTGAATCTTATGAGAACGATACATCATATCGAAAGCCGTACGTTGGTACCATAATACTCGACAACTCTTGCTTGCAGTAGAAAAGTCTAAATGAAGTGGCATACTTAACGCACTGCCAAGCGTGGTTTTTACCCTCCATGGTATCCTTTGATAATCTTTCATGTTGAGATAAAATTTGAATTATAGGGTATTTTGTTCAACCTTCGCGGCAACTGCGAAAGTCAAGGAAGCAGCTAAAACTATCATACTACCTCAGAATGCAGCACTATGAGGAGCTTGGGGAAGACCATACCAGGTGGCAAGGACTCGCCTCCAGCAGAGGTCCCCTCAATTGGGACAGAATTCAAAGGCATGGCCACCAGTAGTAGCAGAAGAGAATCAAAGGCTCCAGAAAAAAGACTGATTTGGATTGGCTTCTTTTTAAGATACGAAAGCACAGAATAGACTTCTTCCTTTGGTCCCCCTGTGTGACCTTCTGTTTTCATTCAGTCGTGGTCGGGGCTTAGCCCTCAATCCCTATCTCAAGGGCATGACCTAGGCCAGTGAGGTCCATTGCATAGGGCGGTTCTTCCTCCATCAATCGGTTCTGAGACTGCTACTTAGCTAGGCAGCTACGAGAGTGAATCCAGTCTTTCCTTATTATTATTAAGTAGTTGTTAATCGGTCTAGCTAGGACAAAGCCGGCCTAAATCAAATCTCTCTTGCAGCTGGAACTGTGGATTGAGTAGTAAAAGAGCCAAGTAGCTATTGAGCTAAGTCAGCTACTTATTCTTCTAGGTTGTCCTTGAGTGTAGTTCATGAGGGTCTAACTTCCCGGAAGTAGTTACAATCAGTGGCGCTACGACAAATAGTTGATCATCAACCCCCGTCAAATTGGCATAGATTTGGGATTCGTGAATGAATTCCCGGTCAACTTAAACAGCCTCGCTCACCGGCCCTTGTCTTTTTGGGCTTATTCTATCTCCTGATTCAAGGTTCCCTTTTTCCTTTTCCCTTAATGTTCTTTTTCTTTGCGGCTATTCAATACAAGTATCTTAGGCCATGAGCTTCACCTGAAGGCGAGGAGCGATAGCAGCTCGAACGATAGGGATTTAAAACACCCGATATTGAGACCGAACAAGCAACGAGCAAGAAAACGGGGCAAGAAAACTAGGCAAGAAAGCTAGGCAAGAAAACTAAAGCAGCAAGAAAACTAAAGCAGCAAGAAAACGGCTGCGCGTACTAACGCCTTAAACTAAGTGGGGGCTTTCGCGCTAGAGCGCTCATCCGTTGCTTGTTCGTGACTAACGCCTTAAACTAAGTGGGGGCTTTCGCGCTAGGGCGCCTTTATTCGTAGCGGGCTTGTTCGTGACTAACGCCTTAAACTAAGTGGGGGCTTTCGCGCTAGAGCGCCTTTATTCGTAGCGGGCTTGTTCGTACTAACGCCTTAAACTAAGTGGGGGCTTTCGCTAACGAGCGACTTTATTCGTAGCTGGCTTGTTCGTGACTAACGCCTTAAACTAAGTGGGGGCTTTCTTGCTGCTTTAGTTTGATTGCGTAGTTTGATTGCCCCGTTTTCTTGCTTGCTTGCTTGCTTGCTCGCACATACGTTTGATTGCTGGGAGAGGATGGGAACTTGCTTGAACTTCGGGGCAGAGAAGACTTTCCTTGCTCTGTAACTAGAGAGAATTGAAAAAAAAACACTCGACTGAAAGGGTTTTCGCTCGAACTTCGACCGTAAGGTAGAGTGTCGATAGACTTAGACTGTAAAGGAGAGGAGCGTTGACAGATAGTAGACTGCTTGGAGAGGAGGGGCTTGCTGTACGTATTCTCAATTCTTTCTCTAAGGCAAAGATCACATTCCTGTGAACTAAGACTGGTAATTGCCTCAATGAGGCGGATAAGGCGCAACAACCTAAAAGGCGGACTAAGATAAGTTATTCAGCTAGGGAATGCGTTAAAGAGCCGTTATGTAGCATCTGAGAACAAGAAAGCAGACATGCACACGAAAAGACTTGCAACAGTAAGGTAAGGCTTGACTTTCCCCGCCACTCCGTCAAATAGGCTTAATGCCTTACTCTAAAGGAGGAATCCGAAAGAATCAATCATCTGGAAACAGATATTTTATAGATGCATGGGATCTTCCTTTATCGACACGACAGCAAGACAAGAGCAGAGCAGGGAAGGACTGGTATTACCTGTTGGTTGAGGAAGAGAAGTAGACAAATCTGATGCTAGTCTTTTCGCCTTTGCTATTTCATTAACAGCTATTGAATTTGAATCAGCTGTTGGCACATCCGCTGTTACTCTTACTGCCCTCCTTTGAGCTCTTGGTCTTACCGGTACTAGTCTTGTCTGTTTTAGTAGGATCTGTTTTAGCCGTAACTGCAGTTGTCTTTCTGTTTGAAATTGAATCACTAACCACAGTTGGAGGGTGCTATTGACTCAAAGCTGTAGATGGGATTCATACTAAGGCAAGCTCTTGAAATTAAACCCAAACAATTGGGAAGGGATAAGAGGGAAGACACTCATCTCATATTCATGCCCAGACTCCACTTTTCTCGTAGAGGCTCCTATTTCATCAGATGTGGGACTTGAGGACAAGGAATGCCCTTTGCCACGTGAATCAGACTAGCTTTATCTCAGAAGCGATTACCAATGTCACGATTTTGATTAGGTTCAGGAAGCTGTGGCACTTCTGACTTGACTGTTGATGAGGACGACGCAAGCATTGATGCATCGAATGCTAGTCTTTTGCCCCTGTTAGCACTTTCCTGAACCGTCTTGTCGGAGGTATCTTTGTAACAAACAGGTTCTACCACCTGGCTTAGTTTAGCTGAGGACAGGACAGCATACGGCTCAAGAGGAGTGGGAATAACATGTTCCGTGGAGTTTGAAAGGGGGTGGCCCGCTTGCAAAATAATATTCCCGGCTTCGAGGAACTGTCTATGTTGCTCCCACGTAGAGAGGGAGGAGTCTATCCCGGAGGCTTCTTGGCCTTGCTTTCCTCTTGTCCATCTTGTCTGTTCCTGTTCAGAATCACGGTCCCGTTCCCTGCCAAGTCTTGGGCGCTCTATCTGCATATCCCCTGGATGGGTTTCCCTTTGAGATTCTGCTTTCTGCATTATATTATCACCCATTCTGGGAAGGTCATTGCGTGGTCAAGAGACGACCGTGGTGCGTGAGAGGTATTTCCCGAGCTGTCGAACTGTGGCGCTGGAGTAACTGACCTACGGATGCTAGACCCATCCGGAAGATTTCGACGGACCTTGCATTGAGCTGATGACATAGACTTCAGCTGCTGTCTCTTCCTTGATTAACTGTACTCGGACTCGGGTTCCTGGACTTGGTGCATAGTAGGTCATGGAGGCCTGGCTCAGGGCTTTCTTTCGTGGAAATCCACTCCTATCCTAAGTAAATTGCTTTTATTTGGTGTGTTTGCATGTATCTCATTAGTAGAGATCTACTCCAGTGTTTACTGGAGATATACTCCTATCTATGCTAACTAGAAATGAACCTTCACGAGTTGAGTAAAAGCACCTAGCCTATCTTACTCCCCCTATGCAAAATAGCAGTTCGTCCAGCCGTCTTCTAGCTTCGACCAACCAAGAGGATTCCTTATATGAAGGAAGAAAGTCTCAGGAGTGATCCTGCACACTCCAACCATTCTGGTCTATGGCCATCGAGAGTTTGACCCCACGTTGACTTGCTTTGTCTTGCTTACCGGCTCGGAATTGAACTCAAACTCTGTCATGCCCATCCTCCTTGGAGTTGAAAAATCTCCCCTTCTCTTTTCCGTCTTCTTCTCTTTCGGGTGGGAGGCATTCTTCAATAGCTTTCATTACTGAGGGGCCCAATCCTAAGAATAAGAGTCTCAAAAGACTCGATCTATCCGACCTTACCATAGTCTCCCTCGAGGCGCGGTCAACCTAGCGGGTCTCATACCTTCAAAAGAGATGGCTCAGACAGATTAGCAGAAGTATTCGCTCCGATAAATCAATCTTATTTACCCTAGGGCCTTCTAGAGATAGGGGAAGTGACTTACGGGGAGAACGATCATCAGATAAAGAATAGTTCTGATTCCGATATTTCACTATTGAACTTCCTCACTTCTCTATTTCAGTTCCTATCTCTTCTCTTCCCTATCGAGTAAGAAAGAAAGAAATTGAATCACGATGACTGCCTTGTTCAGTAAAGCTAACTATGTATAGGAAACTATTGAGTTTGATTGCTGGTTAAGACCTATCCCTTGAACCTGGAACTTCAGTCTTACTGCGAAAGCAATACTTATTCGAAATTAGTTTCGGACCTCAACATCCTGCTGCTCATGGTGTTTAAACTCTATGGGTGCGTTTAAAGCACCGGGACCCGATGGCCTCCAAGAAGCCCATTTCTTTCTCCACTAGTGCAACTGAAAGAGTCTCGACCGATAGGCTAATAAGCTCTTTTCTCCTTCGACCCTCTCACTCACTAAGGTTTGGCTTTTCACAGGCATGGCACTCGCACGTAAGCATAGGGGAAAAAACTAGCTAAAGGAAGCCCTCTCCCTTTGGTACTGACTACTTATCAGGAAACTGCAAACCTCTGGGTGTATAGCTAACCACTCGACTGATAAAGAAATGCTTATTGCTGGCTTGATCCCTCCAGCATGCTAACCTGGAAACCACCAGAGAAAGATCATCGTAGTCTTGACTACGATGGAGCGGTCAACATGGAAGGTATAGCCGCTTGTGGTGGACTGAGACCATGCCATGAAGGAAAGTGGATTAGGGGAAAAATCTAGAATCTGGGTAAGATGCCGGTCACGATAGCAGAGATACAAGGGATCAGGAAGAATCTCTTATGGTGTAAGGAAGAGGGGCATCAGAAGGTGGAAATTGACAGTGATAGTGCTGAAGCGGTCAACCTCCTCACTAGAGAAAGTACTGATGGTCACCCATATTATGAAATTCTATCAGAAAGAAAGAAGCTTTTGCTTGAAGAGTGGGTGGTGTCCCTGAAGCATGTTTTTAGGGAAGCCATGAGACTGGCTGATTATCTGGCCAAGAGTGGCCTCAGGATTTCTTCGTAAAGTCTGATTGATGTACCTCCCAGCGACTGCCTTGCTATCCTTGAAGAGGAGTCGGGTGGGAGAGGATTTGACTCTTACTAGTTGCTGACCTTTCTTCCAAATCCAAATAAATAATCATGTAACATTCTCCACACAGATCAAAAGACCCTGCCGAAGCTTTCAAAGCAATATTTCCTGCTGGAAGGTGCTTGACTTGCTTACTTGTAAGAGAAGACTAAGGCTTGACTTGCTTACTTGTAAGACTAAGGAAGGCTAGAATCTGATTTCACAATCGCTTTCAAATGTGTCAAAGTACTCTCGTCTACCGATCTGGGATGGGACAAAAGAAAGCCCTATGTTTAACGATCTATTTCCTTCGACTTTAGCTACCCGTCCGATCACTTTCAGAGAATCTGTCCTGCTTGAGGAATAGGAACTGGATGTTGATATGCCCGGGCACACCAATGATTGATTGTGCTGCTCTCTTCTATTAGCGACTAAGAGAAAAAGGGCATACGGACCGTACTCGATTGATGAGCCAGCCCTCTACACTATGGATTGTTGGTCCCCCCGCCCTATAGAATGAATAAAGGGAAGGCTGTAGTGGAGTAACGGGGGATCCCTCTGATCCCGAAGCGAAAGGTTCCGCCTCTTCTTTGTTGGTACTTGATTCGAGCTTATATATCACATTTCGTTGTGGAGAAATCAAGGGTTTGACTCTCTAGCCCTGCAGCTCTTGAAGAGGAAAGCATATGACGTACTGTCGCCTCCCATTCTCTGATGACTCTCAAAGGAAAAAAGAGGTAAGCCCTATTAAAGGGGGTGCCCTCCCTCTCCTTACAGTCTTAAGTCGGTTCTTCATCAAGGAAAGAAAGCTAGCCGGGCAGATTCAATAGCTGCATTCGATGCCTACTCTTTATATATGTGATTTGCTTCCGCCTTAATAGCCTTGCCTTCCTCTTTCGTCCCCTTTATCATCACTAGGGTGATCGGGCAGTGATTCTGTAGTTTCTGGGGCCTTAGGAAGAGGAAGACTGGCCTCAGTTTCTTCAGCAGTTGCTTTGTTGTGAGAGGATCAACTACTACGATAGAGGCCGACTTTCTTTCTTCCGACCTCTTGCACTTACATCGGTATTCCTGATCCATCTATCTATGGATTCCTTCCGAAGTTCTCTTTTTCCTCCATCATGAGGCAGTTCTTGGGCTATAAAACTCCACTTTGGGTGGCGAACCACCCTCACGCCTCTCTTGACGGGGGTTTAACCATCCTTAGTCGGTGATGCTTTTCAGTTCGGGTGTCGTCACAAATTCGGAGTTTGCCAGTCTTGTTGTCAACTGGCAGCTGTTCTGAGAGTGTCTCTGAAGACTCAGAATCTGACAAAAGGCATGGTTATGGGAGCATGATTTTGGGGTGGGGAGAATTCCCTTCTCTGCAATAAGCAGGAAAGATCCTTCTGGAATTGGGATATTCTTTCTTCCTGGGATTTCCTCATATAGCCCCCTTCTTCTTTTGGTGAAACTGGGTGCTAGTCTTGATGATAATGGACTTGAAAATAGTCCAACCTCTCTATGGGAGTCCCCCCAGAAGGTCTTTGAGGTGGAAGGCTTTCTGACTCATCTGAAACTAATGTATCCATAATAACTGATCCAGTTGGTGGGCTATTTTCACTAAAATAGAAAATGAACTGAAGCAGCAGCCTCATGAGCTAGGTTTGAAGACGCTCGACTGAACAAGCAACGCCTTCTAACGTAATGGGTCGCTCAAGCAAAGCGAGAGGGCTTGAGACGCTAGTGCGCCCCTATCTATCTCTAAGTCCGTTGCTTGTTGCTTTCTAAAGCCTTTATTCGTAGCTGGAACAAGCAACGGATTAAGCGTTAGCGAAAGCCCCCACTTAGTTTAAGGCGTTAGTACGAACAAGCCCGCTACGAATAAAGGCGCCCGTTAGCGAAAGCCCCCACTTAGTTTAAGGCGTTAGTCACGAACAAGCAACGGAATTAGCGCCCGTTAGCGAAAGCCCCCACTTAGTTTAAGGCGTTAGTACGAACAAGCAACGGAATTAGCGCCCGTTAGCGAAAGCCCCCACTTAGTTTAAGGCGTTAGTCACGAACAAGCAACGGATGAGCGCCCGTTAGCGAAAGCCCCCACTTAGTTTAAGGCGTTAGTCACGCGCAGCCGTTTTCTTGCTGCTTTAGTTGGATTGCTGCTTTAGTTTTCTTGCTGCTTTAGTTGGATTGCTGCTTTAGTTGGATTGCTGCTTTAGTTTGATTGCGTAGTTTTCTTGCTGCTTTAGTTTGATTGCTGCAGGAGTTTGATTGCCCCGTTTTCTTGCTTGCTTGCTCGCCCCTATCGAATAAAGAAAGGAAAGGATGTGAAATAGCTTGCTATGAGATGAGGTACGCAGTCACTCGACCATGGGGGGAGGATAAGACACTCTCAGTGCTCCTGGAAGGCGAGATATGCCTTTCGAGGGATGTAGCGCATTGAAAGATGAAGTTTCACTGGTCACATACGACATTTCAAAAAGCCTTTTCATCGCTTTTTATTTTATCAACAACAGTGGTTTAGAAAGGCGAGGATAAGCAGGTATGGGAAGAGTTCATGGACCGGACTGTAACTGCCCCGCAGGGAAACCTAAAAGTCAAATCAAACTCTTATTTTATTCTTATAGCCTTTGTGCAAAATAACCCCACATTGCTTACTTCACTCTCCGTAGGGTAAAGCATTGGAACTGGGGGAAGCTCAGCCCAAAGGATGGAATGCCAGTTAGGGACAAGACGAAGATCAACACGAGT
>NW_026555348.1:0-50000 GCF_029017545.1 Prosopis cineraria
TCACACTGCTGCCGAGTAGTCTTTGATAACTTAGCTAAAAATCTCTGTCCTCACTTAGGGGTTAAGGGATCTATCCCACATGAGAATGTGCAAGTGTCGAATCTGAGCCAACTCAGAGATCAATTGATATCATACCTGAAACAGGATATTCGTTTGTTAGGCGGTGTGATGCTGAAAGCACAATCTATTTATTTGATGAGTTCAAAGTGGATATCGTGACTAAATTGACCTTATCTCGCTAGCTCTCTGTATTTATCGTACTAACTTTTACGATCCTAATACATTTCCTATCCATATCCCAAATCGTAACGAAGACAGTTTTCTTCGTCGTGCTTACTATGGGGGCCATGCTGATACTTATCAACCTAAAGGGGAAAATCTAGATTATTACGATGTGAACTCTTTATATCCGTATATCATGAAAACATTTCCTATGCCTGGGGGTAAGCCTGTCTGGCATGGTAAATTAGAAGGTCAGGATATAGACCGCTTGTATGGATATTTTGAGGCTCATATTGTCTGTCCTCCTACTATTAAGAACCTTTCTTAGCCTATAGGGATAATCTAAGTAAAACGATAGTCTTCCCAACCGGGGAATTCGTGGGTGTGTATTTTAGCGAAGAATTGAAGTATGCGCGCGACATAGGCTACCAGGTTACTCTTATCTCAGGCTACAGCTTTGAAAAGATGAATAGCCCATTCGAGAGCTTTGTAAATACTATTTATGATAAAAGAAAAGATGCAAAGAGAACGGGTAATGATGCTATGGCTTATGTTTACAAGATACTCATGAACTCACTATACGGTAGATTTGGTATAAATCCTAAATGCACGATCACTGAGGTCTGCGATCTTGATCGATATAACCTATTGACAAAGATAAGTGATTACATCTTTGCGGACAAGCTTAGCGAACATTACTATATCGTCACTTACTGGAGCAATACCGGACAGGTCTCCGACTCTGACTGGTGTCCTCCAAGGATATCAGCTGTTCAATTGGCTGCAGCTGTCACAGCATGTGCTCGGATTCATATGTATCCCTACATTTCCAGACCAGACTCTTACTACACTGATACTGACTCAGTCGTTCTTGGTAGTCCTCTTCCTGAAGAAGATGTATCATCAACTGAATTGGGGAAGTTTAAGTTAGAATACTATGCTCTTGAAGGTATCTTCTTAGCACCTAAGAGTTATTATATTATGTCTCAAGAAGGCAAGATTATTATTAAGCACAAGGGTCTTGCAAAAGCTTTGGTCAATAAAGAATGGTTTGAGTCCCAATACAAAGATATTAATAAAACAATGCTAACCCCTGTTACATCTAACTTCAAAATTGATTGGGTCAAGCTGAACATCACCAAAAGGAAACTCTTGTTAATCTTGGAATAAAAATCAATAATAAAAGGAATCCTATCTTTGATGAGAATGAATATTGGGTGGGCACTGTGCCATTGGTTGTTACAGACTTAGCGGGTCAAGAAATAAGGATACTTAAATATCAAAAGATGCTTCTTATTCAAGAAAATGAAAATCTAAATAAAGAAATCGTTGATTTAAAGTCTAAAATAACTTACTATGAGAGTTTCAATATAAATATGCTTGGTAAGACAGCTTATGACCTAAAGAAATCTACTTTAATTAATGATTTACAACAACCACCATCTAAAAATATAAAGAAGAAGAAAAAGATATATACAAAAGTAATAAAAAGAAAAAACCTGGTTAGAAGAGAGAACCGTAAGTCAAACATTCCGAAGTATAAGAAAGAATCAAGAAGGTCGCCGACTGCTACTAAGAACCTAACAGAACTTGAAAACAAAAAGATTAGAATCACCACATAGCAAATGGCTCGAAATCGGATGGAGTTCTTCCGCCGGTGAGTGTATCATCTTCGAGTGTCGCTGGCACTTATCCCATTTGCGGACCCTCATATCAAGCTATTTCACTTCCTCTAATGTTGACTGGTACCGTTCGTGCCCAGCTTCCAACTCCTCTCGCTAAAGCATTCGGTCTGGTCTTCTAGAAAAGATACGGAGTCGCTCGACTTACCGGTCATCTTTCTCTTTCTTTCCAGCACCTGCACGTAAAGTATTTAGGTAGCTGTAAGAGAAAGAGGAAGGTCCAATCATGCTACTTTAGAAAGATGCTTAACCCATGCCATCCCTTTCAGTCTTAGAAAGTGAAATCCCATAATCTATCATTCTCCAAAATTCCCCAAAGGGCGTTCAGAAAAACCGTATAGAGAGCGGGCTGCACCTAGCTTAGCCTATCCAATATCCGATTCAAAAAGAGCTTGGATTGCAGCTTTTCCTCTCTCTGTATAAAGTAAGTCAGTCCCAGTATTGGGCAGAGCCCATTGTCAAAGGATCGTTTCGCTGGAATGCTAGCTTGAATCTAGCTACTCCCATTAAAAGGCATTTTTCACTCTACTCTGGCTACAAACCGAATGAAGAAGTCGGAAGCAGTTCATCGCCTGTGGGAGCTTGCTGATAGTGAGGAAGCCATAATCTATAGGATTGCCTATTTTTCTATCTGTCTGGTGAAGAGAGAATGGAAGATACTCTCAATAGGACAAGCACCCAATACCTCGTCGAGTCCAAAGCTCCAGCTCAAGCAGTTCAGTCCAAAAAAGAGATGTCTGCCTTCGTTCTCGCTCAAGCTAAAGCTCAGTCTGCTAACTCAAGTCGCAAGTCAAGTAGTGGAGATCCCGTGACAGACAGAAAGAAGAGTTAGACTGGAATGCAAGAATGAATCTCAAAAAGGTCTGCTCTCGCAGTCAGGATTGCGACTTTGTAGATTTCCAATAAAAGGTATACGTCCAAATCCATTTTTGTTTACCCGGACTATACCCCTATGTATTCTACTCGTATCGTAGCATGAGACCCTCTCGGAAGTAGTTGAAGATCTAAATATTCAATCCCGGGCAAATTGATTCTTCAACTCTATCTGTCAATGGGGAGATCCGATGACGGACTCCATGGATCGAACGTTTTCCTTTCTCCTACTATTAAAGTGGGGTGGTTGGGCGCGTAGAGGGTCTCATTATCTTAAAAGACGGTAGACAAGACAGGATTTCAAATAATAGATGGAAATAGGCCGAGGAAATTCAGCCTTACCCGTCGCTTTCCTCCCTGTTTGGTTTGGTACGCTGCTTCCCCTTTCGTTCAAGCGGCTTTAAGCTCCTTAACTTAAGCTGAAATGCTAGAAGTTTGGTTGTTTCAGCCTATTAGTCTAGGCGAGCATCTAGTCTTTGACTTTGCTTTTTCGGGCATTCATCCCGAGACTACATTCCCTGAGGGCGGAACTCTTCATCTCAAGCCCCCACTTAGTTTAGGCTATCAGTTCCTTGCTTTTACTTTAACAGACCTGCTTGCCCTAATCGAATGTTATCCCTGACTCCATCCCCTTAAGGAAGGAAGGTGATCCTTCATCTAATGCCGTGTTTTTCCAACTCCCCTTCTTCCCATCTCAGTCATCTCTCTTACCTGAGCATAGAAGATAAGGGAAGAACTCCTCTCATCGTCCAATAGCAGAGACAAAGCCAATGAAAAGCGGATTCGGATTTGACTTTGATTCATAGGAATAGATCTTCCAGTAATAGTGTAATAGTGGCTCCTTCCTCTTTTATTCGATAGTGGGACTTCCTTGCCTTACACCTCATATACAAGGACTGATATTCGGCTTGAAGAGCCCAGTGACGACCTACTTAACTTTTCTTATCAACCTTCCTCTATGATAAGCTTTCTATATTTGCCCTCACCGGACAAGAAGGCATCTCCGGGAAGGAAGGGTTGAAGATGTCTTTCCCAGAGAAATGGTTTCATATAAAGGCTTGGCACCTAGTTATCTTTATTTAAGTCGGCTAATCGATTCCTCCTTAAGGCGAGTGAAGTGACTCATCGGTATGAGGCACGAACGGATATGAAGTGAGTTCATTGACCAGAGCGGGACTATTTGCTTCCCTTGCTTGTTTCAGTACAGTATCGGGGAAAGAAAATCAATCTATCCAGTAGCTCAATCCCTTGCTTGTTTAGTCTTAGTGTACTCATTCATTGTCGGTAGAATTCTATATCTCATATCTCAGTCATTAATTCTTTCTCATTGTACAGTAAAGGTAACTGTCTCATATCAGTCTATAGTGAGTATCCGTCAGTACAGTATCTGTATCAGTTGCTGGTATTTATTCCCTGTATAGTGAGTCTCATTCTTTACTGTATTGGTCTAAGTCTTGTTCTCTCTATACGCAATTCATCATATACGCTATCTCTTTGAATCGGTAGCAGTTGCTGGTATGGGTATTTATTCACTGGAGTGTAACTAGCCCCGCAGGGTACCCCCGGAGGGGAAAAGCTAAATCATAATATCCATCTTCCTACTCTTCTATTCCCTTAACTTGCCTTAAGCAATTAAGGTAGTGAAGTGACTCATCCAGTGAAGATGGGGCACGAACGATCCTCAAGACAGGACATACAGTAGATGCGATGTGATTCTTACTGTTGTAATTGAAATTCATCAGTCTCATCTCACTCCGTTGCTTGTTTGGTCGAGTGACCACCCATTACGTTAGAAGGCCTCTCGCTCCTTGTCCTTCCTGGATCTTTCAATCAACACAGTCCTTAGCCAACATCTATCTAATAAGAGTGCTTGCTCGTTAGAGTAAGGAATGAATTCAGGAGTTTACGCTGCAAAGACGATTCGTGCTAGCTCTTCTCTTCTTTAACTAGTTACATGTGTAAATATATATTGGGCTAGTTTACTAAGCTATCAGTCTACATAAACCTAATGCAATATTGATTACACTCCTTCTCCTTATACCCACAAATGTCAGTCTATTGGTCCTTTGGGTGATATCGACTATTCCGAGTGCTAATCTAAGGTAAGCCCTAAAGTAAAGGCCTTTTATTTTAGTTTAGGCCGCCGGCGGCGCAGAACGCACTAATCCGCGACCAGCAAGTTTTCCGAAACCGAACTGAATAGAATTGTTACTTTCCGCTGAAAATCAAAGAAAGCAAGAGTCGCGACTAAAAACTAACTCCTGACTGGGGCTTTAGCTCTGCTCTCTCGCGACCCCCACTCTTCGATCTTGTACCAAGGCCCCCTATCCACTTCCATGGCAGAAACCCAATCTCGAAGTTTTCCAGATGCTCTGTTCACATACTCATTGTCACACATAGGCAGGAAAAAGGACACTTTATAGAACGCCTTTCATATACATGATTAACTAGTCCAAAAACCTACTCAGCTTCAGTCTGAACGAGTAACTAGGGCGATGCCTATTCTTCCTTCCTATTAATTTAATCGACTTTATTCTGACTGGCGAGGCCAGGTAGATCTCTGTGGGCCCCCTTCCCCGCTTCAAATGGGAAGGCCAACATCCTTTTGTCGCCCGTTAGCAAGACCCAAACTAGATGCGTCGAGCTGCCTAAGGTCTTGACCACCTCCTCTTATTCTTATTTAAAGGAAAAAATAAGTTATCCCATAAAGTGCAAACGAGACTCCGCATCTAGATCAAGTTACCTTTCAAACAGCTGATTCTTTAACTTCTATCAAACAGCGTATTCTCGGCATCAATGCACCAACCCCTGCCAAGATCCGATCGGAAATAACCCAAGAGGAATTAGAAAAAGTAGCTTAAAAGCCCCCGAGATTCATATTTCTTTTTTTGGATTCCAGATAGGATAAGATTTCTTACTATTACTCCCGCACCGGAACTCTTGCTTCTTTGCCAAGAGAGGCTTCTCGCTGCAATCGATTCCTAACATCTGATCGGCGATTGTGAAAAAAGAATAGGTTTCTATTCGGTCAATAAATAGGAGTCATTTTTCCGGTCAGTAAGTAAGTCTTTAAATGTGTTCCATAGAATAGAAGAGAAAGAGTAAGTCTTTACTCCTTAGTCTACCGCTATCTTTCATCCTTTAATTGCCTTAAATTTGTGCTTTTTTTGTTGTAAACCGGCCGTTTGTTAGGATCTTCTCGCCGTAACCAGTAATAGGCTTATCCGCCGTTTTATTCGCATTATCGTGAGCGGGTCTGGTGAACTACCCTTTCACTGGTTCTAGCTACTATTGGATTTGAACCCTAGCTTAGCACTCCCTATTGTTAGGGGGATACTACCTGTCTAATCTTGATTCTCCTTTACAGACCAGCAGACCTTACATACGCAATTCCTCGATTCATTAACGTGCAAGAGAAAGCGATCCACAAGAGGGTTCGTTCATCTAAAACTTACCCACTATCGGCTTCAAGCAACTATCTATGTAGACTGAGAACCTATTGTATAAGGGTTGACTATGTGTGCAAATTTGTTTCCAATTTTATCACATACTCGATTTACCTAGGAAGTCCTGAGAGAGCAAGAACAGCTGGAATTGGCTTGATTGAGAAAGGGGGTACTAATCCTTCAGACTTTCTCAATCAAGGTAACTCTTCCTCCATTACTTACTGACAAACGGATCCAGGTAGCTCAGATCTAGCTAGGTTAGACGGTTCGGTCTTAGATGGTTCGCTTGGTGTAGTGTGTTAGGGATAGCTGAACAGAGCGGAACGACTTCTCGCTGTGTGTCTAGTAGAACCCGAAGCATTTACATTGAAAGAAAGATAAGATCAAGCCAAGCATTGAAGAAAGAACAAAGAAAAGGATTTACCTATGGGAGAATCCTGTCTAGAATCATCGACTACTCGAAACTCAACTCATATCGGAGCATGGAAAGAAGGATCTAAGGAAGGAGTACTGGATAGAAAGCCTATGGTATCTATTCCTGCTTCAGTCAGCTATTCATTTCCAGGGAGTTCAGATCTAGGTTATAAGATTCAGTTCGCTTGCTTCACTTCATCAAGGAGTTGAGTTGCGCTGAGATACTTACGATTACGCTCGCTTACCTAACGGCCTGAATAAGTCAGGTCGAGGGGAGTGGGGGTTCTGATCGAGGTGCGGTATGAACATAAAGAAAGCTTCAATCAATCGTTCCGGCCAATCTGACCCTCTTTATGCCTTTAGCTTTAGAAATGGAATATAACACTTCTTTAGGATGGCAATGAGAGTCTTGTTGGTAGCTTCTGCCTTACCGTTAGACGGAGGATAATAAGGGGCTGAATTTTGGAGTTCTTTCCCGAATCTTCTGCACAGGCCCCAGATTTCATCTGAGTTGAAGTGCTGCCTGTTGTCTGTGACAAAGATCTTTGGTAGGCCTCACCGATAAAAAGAGATTTTTCATGATGAATCTCACAACGGTCTTGGTGGTGATCCTGGTGCTTAGTTCTGCTTCCGCCCATTTGGTGTAGGACTCTGTTGCTGTCAGAATTCAGGCTGGTCTGGTACATGTTTCAACATAGACGTCGAACGGTCCAAGGATGTCAAATGCCCACATCGAGAAGGGCCAGGGGGCCGTCAACGAATGAAGAGATGACGAAGGTGCGACTAAAAGAAAAGGAGCGAGTGCCAAATTTCTGGCACTTCTTGACAAAGGCGCTTTTAAGCCCTCTCCATCCTTGGCCAATAGTCAGCCTTTCTCATGATCTTCTTTGCTAGCATCTAACTATTGACATGTCCTACGCATACGTTGGAGTGCGCTTGTTGTACAATGTATGAACCTTCTTCCTGAGTGACGCATTTTAAAAGTACTCAATCAAAAGATCCTTAAAAGAGTACCTCTCCCAGTATCACAAATCTACGAGCAAGTTCCCTCAGGGCTCTTCTCTGGTTCCGAGTCGCGTACTCTGGTATATGCCCACCCTTCCGGAAATATTAGATGTCGTAATACCCGTAATACTACACCAAGGGGTTACCATTATCTTCATACTCATCCTCTTCGGGTCCGAAATCGATTGCCGAGAGATTTTCTTGTTCATAATGTTCCTTATGTCGAAAGACATTATCCTCATCATCCAAGAAGACGAAAGTATCTTGATCGTGCCGGGTTCTTTCTTTAGCAGGCGTGTCCAGCCTCTCGATAACAAAAGACTCAGTCCTCCTGTGAACGGGCATACGTACTAGAGGTGCAAGCATAGCCAGTGAGTCTGCTAACTTGTTATAGATTTTGGACACGTGAGTGAAGGTGACTTCAGTGAAGCTTTTGAGCAGGTCGATCGCGAGCTAGGGAACTGCTTGATAAGCAGCTTTTCATCTTGAGCGATATCAACGCACATGACTTCGAAACGAAAAGGTCGCTTAGCAAGGGGAAGATCAAGCTTGCAACGAAGAAAAATCGGGGTCTGACAATGCCCCGGGCAGGTGAGTCAGATTTGCTTCGGGGTATATGGCACACCAGTCGTTATTTGCAAGGGCTCTATCGAGTCGTTCCATGATTTTAAAAACACTTTATTTTGGTTAAAAATCCCAAGTCAATGAGACCACTTTACTTTCGCTGATGAAATTCGCAAAGCCGCAGCCAGGAATAGATGTGCTTCCCCCCTTTTTTTTTTCTCTGATAAGCGTTTGATGGCATTAAAGTCCCCAATGAGTTCCCGTGCTCCATGCCTTTTTTTCAGGTATCTGACTCAGATCATGCCAGAGTCTCTTTTCGAAGGAAAGCCTGAGCATAAGCATAAACAGACGACATGAACCATTCTTTATGGAGAGTTCTCTCAAATATTGTAATATGAACTACACGGTCAGATTGTGCTAAAATGTCTACATCATATTTCTTTTTGTTTCAAAGGATCCACATGCCTCCAGAAAAACCTCGAGGAAGGGATACAGAGAGTGTTCCAAACCGAATATGTTCCACGAGAGTATGATCATTGGAATCTAATTCTTTAGTTCGGGAGTGGGCACAGGTCATCGCCCTTCTAATATGGTCTCTGTAATTTCGTCTGCGCATTTCTTGCGCATCTCTTTGTTTGAGCTCTTGCGTTTGAAAGAAAGAGTTTTGAGAGACTCGCCGGCTGTGGTCTCTCTCTGATGATATTTCTCCTTGCTGGCTTTGAAGTCGTCGACGCACCAATTCCCGGATCCGAGGCTGAGTTGCTTACTCGCATCTGCGGTGAGGGCCGGTGCAGAAAAGACTGGAGAGAAAGAATGTGTCGGGTTCTCCAACACAGCCGATCTTGGGAAGGATAAAGTGCTTCGAATATAATTTTTTGAGTGGGATTCAGCTAACAAGGCGTCTTTTCACTTTGGATAAACCTCAGCGCCCTGCTCTGGACCTTCTTGGGTCTATATCTCTCCTGTGATGTATTTTATGTTCATTTAATCACTTTCATGACTTCGCATCTTTGATGATGCTATATCTATATCGCTCCTCGGGCACTGCGAAGCACTGAGCCGCCTATATCAGCTCCAACTACAAACTAACTGTTTTCATTACAAACCCCATAGGCTGCTTGACATAGACTCTGCTTCGAATGGAATATGCACTGATTTCTCGTGAGATCCTTGACAAATGGAGGCTCATTTTTCATAAATTTGGAGTCTACACAGAAACGAAGACTTTATAGCTGTAAACCCAGCGATTCGACTTGCCTTACTAGAAAAAGAAAATGTGTATAGCCTTTTGTAGGTCCATAAACAAAGAACGAAAGAAGGAAAGCACCATGTGCAGATTTCTCTTTAGATGCCAAAGCCTACAGCTTTATTATCTTACCCTAATCGAATAGCTTGTTGAACTTCAGGAAAGGATTTCTCCTCAAAGACGGTTGATTCCAAGGGCGGGGAATCAGAGGTTCCCAATAGCAATAGCTATAGACTGTTTAAGCATAGTTGCCATTGAAAATAGTGGCGAGTCACCCCCTATGTATAAAAGGCCAACAGCGTAGTTTTTCAAAGAGAACAGGGGATTTGCCCACTACTAGAACGAGGACAGGCCTATCGGATGAAGTAAGAAAGAGCGCATTCCATGTCCGATTCTATTCCTGAAAACAGCCAAGCAGGGGATGAAGTGAAGTGTCCGCCCTAAGGTGAATCAGATGTTCGAACGAGACTGTTCAGGAACATGGATTGTGGGTATACCTGCACAATAGCTTTCTCTACGAAAGAAAAAGATAAAACAAAACTCTTGTTGACTCATCCAGTGAAGATGGGGCACGAACGATCCAGGGTGCGGTGTTTGGGAGTGAGTGACCAATGGGTATTGGTCACGAACGGAGCTAAAGGAGTGAGTGACCCGGGGCACGAACGGAGCTGTTTATCCCGGGAGGGCTGAAGTATGTCTACTACGTCCCGTACTCCAAAAAGGGAGGGACGCAGTAGTAGATGTACATCAGCTCTCCCAAAGAGAGAGAAAAGCGCTCCCGTTTCTAAAAGCGACGCAAAAACCCCGAATATCCTGCTCACCTCACCCAACAAAGGGGTTTTTTTCGTCTACCGCTTGCTCTATTCCTTCTATTTGTCTACCCGTTTGGAGCCTTACTCACGCTCCTATTGTCCTCCCTCAACTGATGATGTGAACTACAAACTCTCAAGGCTCCAAGCATGCGAACTGGCGCTACTGTTCTCATGCTAGGGCTCCTACTGTCGAAAAAGGAAATAACCCGGACCGAAAGATCACCTCTAAGAGAATCCTCAATGAGTGCTGGGGAGGTGAGAATATTCGCTATTCCTAACGCCTAAAATGAAAGCAGGCACTACTTCGTTTCGCTCATGATTGGTCTATCTTAAGGATAATCCCACAAGAAGGAACGAGAAGTAGGTGGGGGAAGCTGCTCAATCACAGAAGTCTTGGCCCGGTCAACCTCTAGACCCTTTTTAGAGACAGGGTGCCCCAAGACAATACCCTCTTTCCAGTAGTTAGTAATCCAGAGTTGATACAGAAGAAGAATCTCATAAAGTAAGTGAAAGCAGCTAAACCCTCGTACCCCCTAGTATACTCTGTTATACCACACACGTGCTATCGGTTCTAGAATAAAGAATGCCCAGGCAAGTAAGACAACAAGCAAATAAGCATGCCTTAAACCATGGAGTCTTTCCTTCAAGGCTTTCTGCCTAAGGGCTAACTTGCTTTGCTTTCTCCGGGGATTCTCTTATCTAAGTGCCTTCAAGCGCTTAAGAAGGAAGTGAACAAGGATTTAGCCTTTAGCTCTATCTTGTTCATTGAACGGACTCTAACTAGAACAAGAATTCAGATTAGATATCGTAAAAGAGGTTGTATTCGCTCCTGCACCTATCGGTACAGTAACTTCGTACCTTTCAATCTTTAGATTTCGGGTATGGCCCTAGCTAATAAAGTTGCGAGATAGGGTTCTATATCCTACTCCGGTTAAGCGGCACAGGGTTGTAAACCGTACTTGAGGTGGACTGCCATTGCCCCATATGGGTGATGGGAGTTCAAACAAGCCTTGGCAGAGACAGGGGATAAATCCTTAGTCAAGCCCTTCACTTGCCTCTGGCTTTCCTTATATCTTACCTAAGCTAGCCTTTTTCGTAGAAGTTTATCCACCTAAAGGTACGTAGTCACTAGAGCGATGCGATAGGGAAAGTGCTTTTTCTTTCGAGAAGCATATCCGTAGCTCAGTACTGCTGTCCTTACTTGCCTTTTGAACTTCTTAGCCGTCGAAGCGTCCCGCTATTACTCAGGAGAACTCGAGTAAAGGTAGGCCCGGTGCTCCTTCCCTTGCCCAGCCTAGCGGGGCTATCAGGTACTCTGAACCCTCAACCATTGTCCCAAGCCTCTAAGAAGCTGGGGGGTTTCCCTCTAAGTACAGCTAAGTAACTAAAGCCTCTTTCGCTTTTTTACTCTTCCTTGCAGAAGTGAGTATATTATTGTTCCGTAGCCCCCAGAGATTGTCCCGCAATCTCTTCCAAGCCGATGAGAGATCACTTTTCTCAATCTCCCTCCTCGTTGATCGGAACCAATGCCAAATGTCCAGGGAGTCTCTCCCATGACCGGTGAGCTATCCAACCCATGCTGTCACAAAAGAGAACCAGCCCCTCATCGGTAGCGGGTCTTTAGAGCGGATTCCTGAAGAATAACAAGCAAGAAGATGGTACAGGAGAAAGGTCGCGAAGTGGATCGTTCCACTTTGTAACCCAAGTAGTGGGTTCGTTTCTCTATGGCTACGGACTGCTTTCTTAAGTTAGTTCCTTTATTTTCTTTCTCGCTTGGCTTCGCTTGCTCTACCTACTGAAGTCCCTTGCTTTTAATAGCCTTATTTACCAGGTTTAGAAAGACTGGTTCGAAAGGACCAGGAAAGATCAGCTGTTCGCTCTTCTTCAGGGAGTGAGGGAGCAAAAGAGAGTAATGACATCGTACCGTACCCCTACCCGGGAATGTGATTAGCTTGCTTGAACGAATCCGCTCTTTTCATTTTCAAGGGCAATTGACGAATGTATTAAAGGAAGAGAGTGGTCTTTCCGGGGCTTAAAAGGCCTGACTCGAATTTCCTTCAGTTGTCACAAGAATAGCTCCAGTTGAAGAAGCTGCGATTGTTAACGTCTGTAAAGGGGGCGAAGTCACCCGAGGGAGAAGCTGTGATGGCGCTTGTTGAATCCATTTCATTTGGATTAGTCGTGCCTATCGTATATAAAGTAGTTGATCCCGGTGAAAGGTCGCGAAGAGGATAGATCTTTTAACAGCAGAAAGGGAAAAAACGGATCTGAGAACATATCCATAGTCTAAGTATAGTTACGGTTTCAGGGCTTAGAGAGACCGGAGTAGGTAATTAGTCGAAGCAAGGAAAGGAGGCTTCTGGCTCGGCTGGCTGGTCTCAGGGTCTGCAGATGTTTTCGGGAAGAAGATGCTCGCATCTTGCTTACTTTAAAGAGTAAGGGCTTTAGACTTGTTAAAGTCAGCTTTGAGCTCGACCAAAGAAGCAAGGCCTTCTAACGTAATGGGTCGCCCTTATCAGATAAAGGCGAAGCGAGAGGAACAAGCAACGAGCAAGAAAACGGGGCGGGGCAAGAAAACGGGGCAAGAAAACTAGGCGGGGCAATCAAACTAAAGCAGCAATCAAACTAAAGCAGCAATCAAACTAAAGCAGCAATCAAACTAAAGCAGCAATCAAACTAAAGCAGCAATCAAACTAAAGCAGCAATCCAACTAAAGCAGCAATCAAACTAAAGCAGCAATCCAACTAAAGCAGCAAGAAAACTAAAGCAGCAATCAAACTAAAGCAGCAAGAAAACGGCTGCGCGTGACTAACGCCTTAAACTGAGTGGGGGCTTTCGCGCTAGGGCGCTCATCCGTTGCTTGTTCGTGACTAACGCCTTAAACTAAGTGGGGGCTTTCGCTAACGGGCGCTAATTCCGTTGCTTGTTCGTACTAACGCCTTAAACTAAGTGGGGGCTTTCGCTAACGGGCGCCTTTATTCGTAGCGGGCTTGTTCGTACTAACGCCTTTACTAAACGTTAGCTTTCGCGCCTAGTTTGATTGCCCCGTTTTCTTGCTTGCTTGCTCGTTGCTTGCCCTATTAGTCTAGGCGAGATACTGCCTAACCTTCCTTCTTTGGTCCCATCGCTTGCTGATGAGAGGTATGAAATTGCTTACTCTAACGAGTAAGGAGCGGAGCAGCTGTCAGTCCTTTTCCTTCAAGTCTTCTGATTCTCCTTCGCCCCAACAGTCACTTCCCCTATCTCTATAAGGCCCTAGGGATTAATTAAGAATTCAGATTCTATTGCTACGAGGAAATACTGGTTCCCTCCGGGCCTGCGGGGCAGTTACACTTCTGTCATACCAGATCGACTCGACTATCATCCCATACCAGCTTTTCAAAGAAACTTGCCCAAGAACAGAACCTGCTATTGCTATCCCAGGTATTACCGGTGGAACTGCTATTACTGTTAGCCCTCATTATTACTCCCTGGCCTCATATTGACTCATCTGGGTCGGCATCGAGGGACTTAGCACTCGCTGGAAGCGAAAGCTGCTCGAGAGCAATACGAAGAGGAATATAGGGGAAGATAAATTAGAGTATCCCTCTAAACTTAAAAGTATATCCTCCCGGACGAAGTAGCTTGACTGTAAAGGAAGGAAATCCATCATTATACAAAAACCATCGAAACAAATCTATCTCTTATCCTTCTTTCTTTAGCTCTCCCAGGAAAGCTATTCTTTCTATTTCTATGGAGGGGAACTTTCACCCTAAGGCTTATGGGAAACTCTCACTCGTTGGCATGAAACTGGCTTACTCTAAGGCTTGCTCACCCACTAAAGCCAGGAGCGAAAGAAACAGCTTTGATAAAGCCAAGCACTATACCTCCGGACTAGGGATAACATAAAAATCCTCAGTCAGGTCAGGCAGAATTAAAGGCAAGGCAGAAGGAATATCTTTAAACTTTTAAGTATCGTTATTTCATCCCCTCGCTCGTATGGAGCTTCCCCATAGGGAAATCTCGTAGCGTAGGGAACTATTCGTTCGCCTGGACACCCTTCCGCGGTAAAGCTTTTCAAGGAGATGGACTACTTTCTAAACTACGATAGATATGGAGCGGATGGCGTACTGATAGATCTCCTATTCGTTCGTTCTGGATCCAGCTGATAAAGCCCTTTGCTTTAAATTAGTAAAGCGCTAACGAGCAAAGCGAGAGAGTTGCTAGTATTCCTTCAGAGACTTTCTTTTTTAACTTAAATGAAAGAACCCTTCCTAAAGGTACTTCAAGTGTAGTGAGACGAAGTGCTTCCCTTTACAGAAGCGCGAGGGGAAGGGGTCTCATTCATTGGCAGGGGAGTGCTCTAGTTGTCATTTTCCGTTAGGCTTCTTTTCGCTTCTGTCTCTTTGCTTCTTTCACTGCGCTCACTCTGTCTTATCCAATCCAACGAACCAAGGCTAGCTCTCCTGTCTACGCTTTCAAGTCAAATACCGAAAAAGATATGGAATAAAAGACTAAAGTCAAGAAAAGCAGGAGCTAAACAGATATCCAATAGGGCACTTTAGCTTTAGAGGGTATGCTTTTACGAAGACTAGCGCTTCAGTGTGCCTGTGCCAAGGTGAAGTTAGAAAGTTCATCATAGAAGGGGAAAGCTCTTTCTTTTCTCTTTTCACAAATCCTGTGAACGAATATGCTTCTTTCGGGTGCAGATGAATAGGAGCAAGAAAAACAGATCGGATTGAGCTAATGAGCACGTACCTGCTACTGGACTTCTTTACTTTCTTCTTTTTCGTCCTGAAGTGAGAATGACTTTAAATAGATCGAGTGCACCTCAGTAAAAACATGAGGGGGATGCATTGTCTCAGTGAGCTTATGAGTTGGAAGGGCTTTCCACGTAGGCTCCCACTTCAACCCTTGATGAAGGGGTATCCGTGACACCCAAGGCATTATCTTTGGGAGATATCAGGTAAGACTACCTTAATATCAGACATCAAAGACAAGACAGAATCCAAGTCCAAGACTGGAGTTATAATGCTAGAGAACGTATCCTTACTTACCTTCTTGGCAAGGCAAACAACCTTTGCCAAGGTTACCAAGGAAAGATAGATCTGAACTAACACATCACTATAATCATCCCGTATATAAGTTTTCGATGAAAAGAGGGGATTCCCCTCGGATACCCTGAGCGTGTCAGAAAGATGGGTACAGAAAGTGAGTCATGGTTAAATTCTCCACCATAAGACCTCTGAAGCGAGGATACAACATATTGAAATAAAGGAATTTTATGATCCCTCCGATCAACAAGCACAGGCACCGGACTGATTGAACATTAGATTCTTGCTTCTACTGATACCGAAGCAACGGCTTTAGCTTTTTCTTTCATTAGTCCCACTCCGGGCAACTCACTTGATCGAGCAAGAAATAGCATATATAGGGATCTACTGAACAAGACGGATATAAAGAATACCGATCAACAAGCAACAAGCACCGGTACAGACTGATACGGATATGAGGTATACCTCTACTGTATCGATTCACTCACTTCTTGCTACTTCATACTAAGACTATAGATATTGAAACTTCTACTGTACAGACCGAATTCAATCTTAGTAGCGCCTTATTAGTCTAGGGCCCAACAAGCAACGAGCAAGAAAACTACCTTTCCTAAGCCTAAGTTTACCCGGCCTAAGCAACAACAGTTCCCTACCCGGCTACGGGCTAAGCTCACTCGTTTACCCGGTAGCTCCGTTCACTGCGTTCACTGCTACGTTCCTAGCTCCAGTTTGACTTTAGCTACGAACTCAAAACTACTAGCTCTCTTAAGACATAAACTCATTCATAACAGCATCGGGATTATTATTTCTAATTGGTCCAGAATAGGCCCTCCATCCGCCTATTATCTGACTACCCTTTAACTCAACAACAGAAACAGCCTTGCGGCTAGAAGTACAAGAAGGTGCGTAGCTTGTTAGGAATTAGCAGGATTAGAGATGAGAAGACTGATTAGTAGTTCTATTACATAACTCGGGCGTACCTGCTTGCTTACCCGCTCACTCGAACAAGAACTCCAGCTTGGCCCACTTCTGGCTTTGGCCAATATCCTTGATCAATGGACGCTTAGCTAGTTCCTACTTTGGATAGGTACTACTTCCACGAAAGCAGAATTGCAACTACTGATGTCATTCTTAGACGTTCATCACCCTCGTGGAACTCAATCACTGATAGCCTCATTCCGGCAAGTGAGAAATCAGCTAATGCTAACCATCATCAGCCAGAAAGACCCGAGAAAGCCACGATAAAAGGAATTGGACAGCTCATCTTTCGACTGTAGTGATTCCGCTACGTGGGTTGAGAAAAGGGCTTTCTTAAAGGACTAAATGTAGTTGTTCTAGGAAGAAGTACTTTCTATCAGTGTAGGTAGGGTCCGGTCAATCCAGTGAATGAATGGAATTGATTTAAGCGCGGATTAGCCGCGAAAGAGCTTTACAAGCGGCATTGCCGGATTATCGGAATCGTTTCAATGTGAACATTCCGGTAAGCAGTGCCGAAATGAACTGTAATGGCTATTAGAAGAGGGTAGACAACTCAATACTCTTTTCTTAGACGATAGGTGAGACTGAATTGGAGATTCATAAAGAAACTTACCGCACAGGAGCGAAATGGATAGAATTCATTAACGTAGCTATCATACGACGGGACTCAAGCTTTAAGTGAGAGGGTGGAACTGAATATCGAATACCGATTCAACTTCTACTGATAGTGATAAGACTTATATGAGATCCGGTAAACCTAAGATCGAAGATCGAATGGAATAATGGCGAGTGGACTTTCTCAGGTCGGATCATGCTAACTCTTAATGTTAGCAATGACCTGACTCGATGAGTCCTGGTGGGGTACTTTGGAAGGTACCCGAGGTCGTACAGAGGTGAAAACCAATGTACTGACCTCACCGATGGTCTGACCGGAGAGCGGTTGTTAAAACCACTCACCTTTTCTAGGTCGCTATAATCCTATATTAAGGATTACATGTAATGACCGCAGTATAAGTCTGAAGTCATTACACGTTATAGTTGCTTGGGAGTGATTGCATAAGACATTCCAAGGCCTGGCATAGTAATAGTGAGTACTTCGTGCTCACGCTATGTCGTGTTTTCGCGAATGCCTTATGTTTAAGAATGACTCCGTTTTAGTACGGAATCCTCTCAGGCTTCAAAGGGATAGGGCGGTAAGATATACAGTTTTGTTGCGTAATGTACAGCCGCTGCGGAAACGCAGTCTGTGAGCTGCGAAGTCCTGGAGAGGTAAAACTCTCTCAACAAGGGATACATCTGAGTGAGTTGTTGTTAGGTTCAAAGTTTGAATCTGAACTCACTGCTCACGTCACTCTGCGGCCCAAGCATAACTACGGGAATGAGGCACCAGTAATGGCCTCTATGCGTACTAACAGGAACTCTTAAACGCCTGTTGGCGCTTATGCTATCTACGGTAATACCTCAACTCTGCGGCTAGACATGGCTTGATCATGTTACTGGTGTATATGTGATGGTAAAGCATATAACCCAGATACAGGGTCAGGTTATGCCCTGGTCACTGAGTTTGACATTAGCCACCTCGCCCGTCCATAGTGTTATACGAACAGGGATATCACTCAACGAAAGTTGGGTGAGTAAGGTCGCTTGACATGTGGGGTAACACTCACTGTCCTGCGTCTTACGGTGATGTCATTGGGAGGGTTTGACCCCCCTTACAGAACACTAGATAGACCCCTATCCAGTTTAAGGGCGCACTTCTCTTCTCGTAATTACAGGATCACCTCGTATTTAGTACTTCTATGATATCGAAATCCGGGTTAAACTACGGTTCACCCACTTCTGGCTCATCAACTGGGCAGATCACTCATCTTCGGTTTTGATTCTTCCCCCGCATAAAAAAACTACGTCAATCAGAGGTTGTTTTCCCCTGTCCATGATTGGTTGATGGCGCTTCTTCGCCGCACCTTCGAACCGCAAGGGCAGAGAAGTAGTTTACTTGTGAAAACTTCACTATAGACAGCTTTCTTAGCCAAAAACTCTATCTCTGAGAAGTTGTGCTATGAGGGGGCTCTTTGCGTCTTTCGTCCCATCGAGGAAATACCCGGCTAGCTCCTCAAACAAGCCCATCGGTCCACACAGTTGTCCATGTACCAGTAGAAGATTCAGCGGCTACCGCGGCACCTGCTTCTTCAGGCTGAACTCCAGGTTGAGGAGTTACTCGGAATGCTGCCAAGATATCAGTATCTTTGCTTTCATAGTCATTCAATAACATTCAGACCAGAAATAGCCTTAGTTGGCAAAATAGGGCTATCGGGAGAGAGCGACCCAATCGCTGGGCGAATAACGAGTGGACCGGTGGGATCAAGCTGTGACCCATATTGATAGATCTCTATCTTTTAGAATACCCTGTGAGTGAGGGTGCTCCTATTATAGAGATCGTTCATAGGATAGCCTATGGCTAGTTAAAGGTACTTTCTTATTCATACTATCGGTCAGTGCGAGTGTGAGTACAAAGCAAAGGTGCCAAGCTTCAGGTTGAAGTCTTGAATCCGCTCTTACTGGTCTCATATCCGCTGCTCGAGTGAAAGTAGGAATGCCTGTCTCCTGTCTCTGGCCATGGAAGGATCTTTCTCTCTAACTAGAAATCTCGTAGGAGAAGAAAGAAAGTAGCGTGAGCATTCCCTCTTTGTACTATTCCTTCTCCCCTCGATTCAGGAGCTAGCTTTCAATCTCCCAATCCTAATGCTACTACTCCTGAGACAATCTTGCTTGGCTTACTTGCTTGATTGAAAGAGTTTTCCCGGCTACTATGAATAAAAGGATTCTTTCTATTGAACCTAGCCTTACTAAATATCGTATGATAAATAAATGGATCTCTGAACTAGAAAGCATAAACCAAAGGAAAGAGTGAAATCTAAAAAGTTTATCAAACCGGTGAGATAGAGCAGAAAACGGTTACCAGTTGCGTTAGCCGTGTAGTTAGCAAGCGGGGAAGAGGCTTAGTCAGAGATTCAAAGAGTTGGGTTAGCGATCTTCCTCAACTGAGTCGGGAAAGGCATAGAAAACGGAGTCGGGGTCATAGTACTCTCAGAACCGAGCCGGTTTAGTGACACCTTAGTCTTTTAGCTGATGGAAATAGTTTCAAAGATAGACGTGTCACATAATCACACAAATGAGGAAATAAAGTGAGTGAAGGAGTGGGATAGGCACGACTGAAGAGAGACTCAAATGACTTGTATCGAGGATCGCAAGAGTTGAAAGACAATAAGCCGTCAACAGTGCCGTCTAGCGCCTTTTAGGCTTAGAAAGTGCCTCGTCCTAGAGCTGATAGAAGTACAATAAGATAAGAGTATTTGGACTTAGTCAATTCGCCGATTCGGCTTTTTAATGGACGTGTCACGCCTTGAACGTATGAAGAAACTGATTCATTGAATGAAGGACGCTTTGAAGGGGGCAGGCTGGCTCGGCCAAGGTAGGATCAATCGGGCAAGGACAAGTGAAGGAAGCAAAGCCATAGCACGAGAGAGAAGGCACGAAGTCGCCCCTATCAGATAAAGGCAAAGCGAGAGGCCTTCTAACGTAATGGGCTGCTCGCCCCTAAATAATAAGCTGGAGAGGGCTTGAGACGCCCTTTTGTTTTCTTTCGAGGGAGCGCTCAAGCCGAGTATGCTGAAATTCAGTCTATTGCTAATTCCATTCCTTTCCTTTCGTAATGGTTCCACTCCTTTTTCCGAGGTTACAGAATGAGTAAATCAGTCTATTGACTCCCTTACTTTATTCTTTTTAGTTCTTATGCTATGCTTTATTGTCTTTTGAAAGATAACTAGTAAAGGAAGCGGTAGGGTTATCACGTCATTCATGAGAAGGAGGAAGCAAGAACTCTTCTCTCACCCGAAGGCGAGCGAGTGAAGTGAACAAGCAACGAGCAATCAAGCAAGCAAGAATAGAACGTAGATAGGCAAGCTAAATGCCGCACAGCCAAATAGTCAATGCGGAATTGAGCTTCTTAGATTCCACTCCGTGAGTAAAGCAGACATCAGCCTTCTTCCAGCAGCCCTCTTCTTGCTCTCAACATAGTTGTATGCACCTTGTCATGCGCTATCAGCCATAATCAGGATTTTCATTTTATACCTCCCACTCCCTGATATCATTCCAAAGTCTCTTATTCCTTTGCCCTCTACCTGCGGACAAAAAATCATAAGCTGATTTTCAGAGTCCAATTTCTGTCTTCAGAGGCTTTCCATATAGTTGTATCCTATCCTCTCATCTCTCTCGGGACTTGAGTGCGAGTGATCTGGCAAATGATATTCCTAGGCAAGGAGATTCCCATTTTCCCCACATCCCACTCTCCATTCGAGGTAATGAAATCCACAAGTCTATCATTTTGATCAAGACTCGGTAACTGACTTGGCACGAGGTTGATTAGAGGGAATTCAAAGCTGTCCAGTTATCACACCAGAAGGAGGTCTGCACACCATTGCTAAGTCTTATTCCTAGACCTTCTTTCAAGTTCTTCCATACTTTCACTATGCGTCAAAGAAGAGTAGCTTTTCTTCCTTAGCGTAGGCATGTCTCCATCACCACACTGTTATTTAGATCTCAAGACCTGCACCCACAGTCTCTCTTTTTGTTTGAGCAGTTTCGAAGACAGTTTCATCACAAAGGCTTCATTCTGCCTGCCTAGATCTTTTCAAAAACTCCCAATCCCACTTCTTCTTTCTTCTTTGTCTTATCCAGGCAAGAGGATGCTCTTTTATGTATTAATTACACTGCAAGGGATTAGCTTACCACTGCAACTTCAATCGCAGAGAAGACAGAAGGAAGGGACTGATTCCCTGACCTTGGGACAGCAACCGAAAAGACATCAACATCAACAGCTGGCTCGGCTTACCTTGATTCAGATTCTTCAACTGATTCTGCAACTTGAAATGAATTCGATTCCATTGAGGAATACTTAGGCTTAGAGGGTGGTCCCTCGATGTAATATTACATTCATTCCTCGTTAGCGCAAGGGCTTGAGTTCAGGCTTCTTTCTAGTTGATTCAACGGCAAATGGAATTCAGCCTTAAGCATTCAGTTGCTTTTTCACGGTAATAGAATTGATTACAGCTTTGGAATCCCTTTTCTTTTCAAGCTATGAGTAACGTAGTGCTTCATCTAGCGTTATGAGAGGTTCAGAGTCCCTCTTCTCGCTATCGGCTTTCGCTAACGGAACACTTTCTTAATTTCATCTCTCAGTTGAATGTCTTCTTTATTCAGTACCGAACCTAGCACCTGATACCTTAGTATTCGATATTCACTATCGGTAGCAAGATAACGGATAGGAAGAGTGTATTCCCCTTGCTGCCCCCCTATCATCTAAGGCTATTGGTCGAGTAAGTGAAATCTCATAGCTTGAGGATGGAATTAGCTTAGTGTGAAATGCTAAGGTTAGAATTCGCTTAGTAAGCATCACATACGCAATTCCATTTCGTTAGCCGGGCTGCTGGTCTGAATGTGGTCTTACGAGCCTTCTCCCTGTCCTTTCCTTACTCTGTCGATGGTATGCCTGAGATGGCAGTCTTTCTCCTTGGCTTGTACTCGAATTGCCTTTTTGTTCGAAATCGATATCTTCCTATTGCCTTTGATAAAGGGAACGAAGGAATTCCGTCTGTTGTCACAAGAATTGTTCAAGTTGAATGCGAATAATCGATTGAATCCGATCTTTGAAGACTTGAAGGAATAGTGTCCAATCCCGGCCGATGTAGAGTAGTCCCTTTTGGGCAGTACTTCCTCGTAGGGAACTACCAAGCTCACTTCGCAGCATTTCTTTCTTGTCATTCTCGGAGACAAAAGCAAAGACTTAACACCACGCTTGCTCTGCTCTTCGAGCTAAGGCTCGTTCAGTAAGTGAGCTAAGAACGAGTTCCGAGTGAAGTTGCTACAGGAAGAGCATCAAAGCACAAGTTTCAGAGTAAGCTAGAGCTAGCAAGGATAGGAAGCAAAGCTACTCAATTCAATGGGAACTGAATCTGCACCAGTAGGCTTCCAGCTTTCCCGCTCTTCTCTCTTTCTCGCCTTGGGCCTGGAAGTGAATGAGGAATGATTCTTCTTCTGCTATCGAAGAGACCAGGCTCCGGGAAAAATGGATTGAGGAACGATCAAAGCAAGTGCCATCTTCAAGGATTGAGCCTTTGTTGGAACTATAAGCTCAGAGCCGGCGAATAGCGCATCGGACCAATGATCAAAGATAGTAGAGCGTAGACCTACCGCTAGGAGTAAACTCCGCCCAACCTTAAAAAATCATTCTTCCGCGGACTAGAAAGCCATAGCCCCGGGCGGAATAGGCAAATGAAAGCATTACCCATATTCAATCGGTTATATAAAAATAGAAACCGCTCCACCTTATTCTGGCTTTGAGGCATGCCTTTCTCCCGGCTCCTATGGTTGGCGTAGAAAGAAAGCACGAAAAGGTAAAGAGAATCCGCTTTCGGTGATGCTGCTTCCTTATTATGATAAAGGAAAACTGGATCTTCATCAGCACGTCGGATCTGCTGTCTACCTATGGCTATGGAATTGGAAGGGATGGGAATAGATCTACTGGCCTCGGAACCGAGCGAAGGAATTCCACTCTGCTGGGACGGTTCAGGATGAACCGAGTCTTTCATGGGCTCTTTTTCTGTATCCGGGCAGGGCTCCGTTTTTCGATCCCTGAATCGAGGTGTTTACTACTTTCAATCCCTTACAGCTGCCTTCCAAGCCCTTCCACTGCCCGAACTACCAATCGCCCCACTATCTGCTAGTCTGGTTCGACTCGAACTTCTGTCATGTCAAGCTTCCTGACCTGCTTTGTACCAGCCGGTATTTTGTGTACTTCGGGGCGCTCACGAGCTCGCTCTAACGTCGTGCCCGGGTCACAACGAATGGCACTTTTCTAATGCATGCACAATTGGACAAGCTGCTTACCGTGGCCACCTACCGCCTTCCCGTGTCCTAGGAGGAGAGACATGGTCTCTATTCCTGGGCGGGATGAAGCAGTATCTGACGTACCTGCATTGGTATTGCTCTCTAGCCTTGTCACCAGATGTGTGCATAGATGACTTCATCAATCCTCCGGTGTATATCCGGACGTGGTGCCATCCGCGTGTCGACCTTTCGACATGGCGGTTTGGAATCATGTTCCGTATGTATGATTGGGTGGTCGAGCTGTCTGGTGAAGACATTCGTGTCCTCACAGCCGGCGAAGCCTCTAGTGTGCGTTCCTTGGGAGGAGAGTGATTCTCTCCTAGCAGGCTATCAGACTATAAATGTTATCTTTAATTGTTCTTTTTTGGCCTTATTTTTCCAACCCGATCGAGCACAACCTATGAAGAGTTGGATAGGTTATGTAGGCGCTCGCTGCTGCTTGTCAAAGAGCGCTTCACATATCACTTGCCTAGAGGGCGGGGCGAGTTCGACCATCTTTATGGCCAGTCTTATAAGATAACTAAAAAGTACTTGCTGCGAAGCGAACAAGAAGAGCTTATTCTGTAAGAGTTTGAATCCGGCGTCAAGAGTGGAAACACTCAGATGTGAGGTTAGTTACCTCAGTCTGAGGAGGCGAGAGCCCTTCAGTCCCAAACGGGCGTGGGTGAAGGTTATACTGTAAGAGGTATCTCATTTCCCTCATCTCCTGAACGGTATCTGATAGAAGAGTCAGATAGCCGCCCTGATCAGTCACTTCGATCAGCGCGGCAGAACAAGTTCTCTGCGGAAAGCCATTACTGACTTTTCTCCTGGCGGTAGACTTTGGAAGGTCTCCAGGTGATTGGCTGAGCGTCTATTTGACTCGCCTATTCACCTACCGTTGGTCTGACCAAAGATGGTGTGAAAGGGCCACCCACCTGTCATAGATGGCGTGTGGATTAGAAGTTCCTCTGCCAGCAAGTACTTGTAAGTAAGTTGCCTTGTAATCTTAAGTCACCTCCCGGCACGTTTGGATCTTTTCTAACTGTAAGTTCGAGTCGCCTTTTTACATGAAAGGTGGGTAGGGATAGGATTGAAAGGAATTACTCAGTCAGGTATGACAATTGCTCGCCCTAGGAAAAGAAGGAAGGATCAGCCCTATTCTATTAGGAGGGGCTTCCTATCTATCGTGCTGCCAATAGGGACTTCTCACTTCACTGATCTTGAAGAGAGGGAAAAGGAGGGGACAAGACCATATAAGAGGGAGAGGGACGGTAGGAGGAATGGAAGATTTGATCTTAATGTTGCCTTAGGCATTACTACTAATGGGCTTTACTCAAGCTATAGTATAGGATTTCAGTCAACATGGCCCTATTTTGCCAACTAAGGCCGAAAAAGGTCTTCATGTGTATGAATGACTGTACAGACAGATTGATTACTAGAAACTGATACCGATAGTGTACAATGAGAAAGAATTACTTCATTGAAATAGCGTATCGTAAATAGATCACATCTTTCTTGCTTCATACTGAATATAATCATGTATTTCTAAGGTGAAATCCAATCTATCCTTAATCCCGTTCGGGCCCCATTTGGATGAGTCCCTTCACTCTCCTCCGGTGAATTAAGAAGAGGATTATGGGTCGCTCTCTTGAGGATATTCTTTTCTTTTCCCCAGCGGGGCTAGTCCCGATACAGACACTACTGACTGATTGATTACTAACAACAGATACGGATACTGAGTACTAAGACAGATACCGATACTTAGCTATTTTTTTTTCTTGCTTGAGAAAGATAGCGAGGACTGACAGGACTGATATTCGATATATGTTCACTTCACTGATACCTTATATGAGATACTGAGTACAGAATAGATACTGTACTGATAACGATCAGATACCTCTACTGTAACTAAAGAATTCATGACTGAGATATGATATATAGAATGATACCGACACTGAATAGTTGATCTTTTATTGAACCCTACGGACATAGAATCAATCCTATAGCTTGAGTTCATTGACCACAAGCAAGCAATTGAAAAGAAATAGCATATATCAAACTCATACCGAGGACTGAAACAAGCTACCGATTGAGCGTTAGCGAAAGAACGAATACTATAAACTAAGACTGAGATATGATACTGTTACCCATACAGTACAGAAACAGAATGAGACAGACTGATATTCGATATTGAATGAAGTACTGATATAAGATATATTTGAAAATGACCCTAAAGAGTGTGATTTTGACGGATGAGGAGAAGGAGGAAGCAAGAACTCTTCTCTCACCCGAAGGCGAGCGAGTGAAGTGAACAAGCACCGGAGTGAAAAGAATTAATGACAGATACTGTACTTATACCTTTACTGACACTCAATATACCTTATATGAATATGAGATACAGTTACCTATGAGACAGAATACGGTCCCCTGCGGGGCTAGTACCAGTCCTCTGGTCCGGGGATGAAATAATAGATATTCTTCCTATCAGTTTGATTGCTACCTCTACTTCATGAGACAGATACTCTACTGAAAGATATTATATTGACTGATATGATACTGATATCGATGAGAGGTATAGAATTACAGACAGAGTGAGATGAGATACCGATACAGAATACTGATACCGATAAAGAAAGAATATAGAATGAGTTCTGGATTTACTGATTCTTAATGAACCCGTAGGCAACATTAAGCATAGAAGATTCACACCTCACAGAAGGAAGTCAGTGAACATTTGAATCTATCTTCATTAACCCGTAAGGTGAGCGAAAAGACCCCTTCGGGAGGGATTGCTTTCCTAAGGCTTTCATTCCTCTCCCAGCGGCCTTATAGAGATAGGGGAAGAAGAAGAAGTTCATTTCTCAATCTAGTTGCAAGCGTAAGCGATGGAATCGAACTATAGGATGAATTACAGAAGAAGACATGAAGTGACCTTATTAGCAATTCCATCAGTGAAGTAATCATATTCAGATAACAGATATCCCGAGACTAAAGAAAGAAATAAATCATATTCTTTACCCGTAACCCGTAGGCCTTATAGAGATAGGGGAAGACAGAATGTCTTCAGTTCGCTGCAATATTATCTAGAATAACAGGGGGATATGAAGTTCAATTGCCCCCCCAAAAAGAAGAAGACTCAGTCTCAGTATCCAGCTTCCTCGAGTTTCTTCCGCCATGACTTTCGTTCCAGTCCCTCTGTCTGTAATTCCGTTAGTAGGTCGATAGGCGCCAATAGATAAGTTGCTTGCTAAGGAGTCAACCAAGACAGTTCTTTTCAAGCCTTACAGCTGGTGAGATAAATCCAGCAGATCAGATACTGAAAGTCTCGCTCTTAGTCTTTAGTAGATAAAGGAAGGAGAGGAGCTGAAGAGGAAAGAGCAAATAAAATGAATGGGAAAGGTAAGATAACGGAACTTGTCGGCCAAGCTAGCAAACCAGATTTTCTCGGTTATAGGTTACAGGCCAAATAGGTAATAAATAGGTTCTACCCCCCAACCTAGAGGAATCGTTTGAAATTTCTTCGCTTCGCCCCGGATATTGTAGATGGCAGAATACGAGAATAGGCTTTGTTAGGGAATATAATAGAAAGACCTATAGTTGGAGTCTTCCCCCTTTTGGTAGTTGCCAGTGATCCTCTTGGAGTAGAGTGCCTTTTGGTGGAAAAAAGGTTTTCCTTTTGCGAGTCTTTCAAGGAAGCTAAGGCAAGCTAGCCTATCGATCTAATTTGAGTGCCCTTTCAAATAAAAAGAAAGAGCATCCAATCGCAGAAGAAAGCTAGCACTCTTTTCCTCACACACAACAACGGATATGCGACATTCAACTTAGAATACACCGGTAGTTCTCGGCCTGCCTGGAGGATTTGAATCTAATCTCTCAGACTCTATCGAGCTAGCCCATTCATCCATTGCTTGGTCCGCATCTAGAAGGTGAATTTCTCTTGTAGTTGCCTTTGGAGCTGTAGTTGACTATGCATAATCAGTCTTTCCATACGGGGGTCTTATTGGTTGACTCTGGCTAAGTCAAGTCCTTTAAGGAAAGTGTCACCCCAGAACCAGATAAAGAATTCCCGTACCCTGGTTGGAATAGCTTTTGTTCTGCCAAAATCTTTTTGCTTTAGAAAGAACTATCTTAAATTAGGCTTGCAACAAAAAATCCCGGGAAAACGTGAAACAGATAACGATCAATATACCTTATATGATGTACAGTATAGAATGAGTACTAAGAGTGAGATATGAGAATCAGTTTGTGTTCCGTTAGCCGGTGCTTGTTCACTCAAAGACCTATTCCATAAAGGCTATACATTAGCAGAAAGAGGTAACCTAGCTATAGTAGGTCCCTCTCTTTGGCTCTTTCAAAGCTGAAAAGCACAGCCGGCTTACACAAATATAAATAATAATATGCGAGAGAGAGCCGGAAGGAATTTGGGCAGGAAAGAATTCTCGGGCTCAAGTCAAAAAGAAGGTAGAAGAGTAGGTTCTGCAATAGCTTTCGGGTCAGGAGGTTTGTTAGGATTGGGCTGTATTAGGGGTCCAGCATCAATGGGCCTTTCCCCGTTATGGTCAACCCCACAACCTGAACCCTGACTTTGACCTCCCTTTCCTTCATCACTAACAAATGGGTTTTCGGACATGGCCTGGTCATTTAGTGTCAAACTCAAATTAGTGAGACTACCGTGCACCACCTTGTGTGTACGTGGGCTGGGCCCTCTCTTCGGTTCTGGTGAGTCTTCGCCAACTTTATGTGCTTGTCCCATTACAGAACTCCCTTTGGGACCATTTCAAGCCGGGCCCCTAGCGCTACCACAAGTTTCCCCTTTCTCCATCGATTGCAGGGTTTGAGCATTCTCCTTCCCTCGCTTTTTGCCTGCTTTGGAATTCTGAGTACCTTCTTTCCCACGTCTCTCCCTTGTCTCATACGAGAGTTTAGTTTCCTTTCTTCCTCCATCCTCGTACTACTCTTCTCTCTGCCACATCTGACCCATCTATCTGCATTTCGTTCTCAGGGTCCAGGTCATCCGTATCGAGGTCGGCTATAGCAGCAAACCTTGACACATTAGTCGCCGCTTTGTCTTTCTGCACCTCCCTGTTTGGAACAGTCCCTATCCCTTGGTTCAAACCGTTGACTTCTCTCCTCGGGTTTCGACTCCCTATAAAAAAACTACTATTGTAGAAAAGGAGTTAGTCTGAAATGATGTATGTGGGGATGGTGTTCTAATTTGTTTTCAAAGTTCTGTTAGGTTCTTAAGAAGCAAATAGCATTTCCTTAGGTAGGTCAATATCGGTAGTTAATGGCTAAACCAAGATCTCCCCTTCCGCTTTGGTATTGGTGACTGTGAAAAAGAAACCTTCTTTCATGAAAGTCTGGAAACGACTCTAAAGAGAGAGTGACCCAACGAAGGAATCAGGAGCAGGAGGCTAACTTTTATGATTCCTTTCAAGAGGCCTTTTTTAGACTGAAATCTTGATTCGAGAACGAGAAGAGGCTAATCGAGATCCTAACTCTAAGTAAGAGGGGATTAATGAAAAGGACTGGGCAAATAGGTTTATCCATAAGCAAAAGTGCCTCCTTGCCTAGGGGCTCTTGTCTTCAAAGACGAATCAAAATGAGTAGGGCTGCCCCATCTTGTTGAATGGACATCTGAGATGGCATCGAATCGGAAGATAGCATATATAATAGATGAGGAAATAGCAAGTGCTTGAGAAGGAGCCGTGAAAGAAAGGCTTGCTCTCACAAAAGAAAAGAAGCATAGGAGGAAATTGGGATAGAATTGATTACAGCATTGGGTTAGACCGAGACTTCTAAGTGCTTTCATTCTTTTCAGCAACTCGCCAGACTCGAACTGGCACTGCTTTGATCTTTCCAGACGGATCAAAAAGCATTATGTTCCAACAATAGAGTTGCTTTTGATCTCGCAGTTCGGAGGGCATCCATTTCATCCTTCCTACATCTGCGTGCAAGCCGCTTCAAAGGGCCCTCTCTCTGGACCCCCCCTCGATCCTCTGTCTGGTCGAGGGACAACTTTCAGCTCGGTAGCTCCTGTCTCCTCACTGAAAGCGAAAGCGGCTCACCAACCAGTTAACCCCCCTCCCATAAAAGATCGGAAACTTTTTTCCTTTATTTGATTTTTATCAGAATACGAATGAGATCAAAAAGGCCATCATTAAGGCAAACAAGGCTATGGCTTTGACACCGCTGGCAAATTCCACCATTTCCCCAGCTTGAATCTTGAGAATGAAAATGTGGGAATTGTTGTCTTTGGTAGTGATTGTAGGGTTCACGTCATATTTGGGAGCCGCCTCGGGATCCCCGGGATTCGGGATCCTCCACTGCCCGAAAGCCAGAACAGGTGTAAACTTTAGCAGGCTACTCCCCGAATATGCCTACGGAAGGTGGGGGAAAGTAAGGACCAGATGAACAGCTTAGGATCAGAAGGAAAGATCCCATCCCGTCTTTAAAGCAATGGTCTATGAGTCCGTTCCCTCACTCCAACTAGAGGAGAACATCAATGTCACCCCGCTCGGGACCAATGGGAGGGACGCTACGGGCTCTCGAACTGCTGTTCCCACCTCTTGATCTGCCTCTACCCCGGTGGGTACTGATGCTATTGCTGAAGCTTCCGGCTCTCCCCCGGCTCTGGATCAATTGATTAAGGATCTTTACCTGGAACAGTGCGAGGGTAAGTTAGGGACTCCACTATTCGCTTTTTTTGAGATTGGTCTCAATTTTTTCGATATGAAACTATTGGCTCTCGAACGGACTTTGCAACGGCTGGGGCAAAAACTCGGGTAGTGCTATTTCACTGGTTCTGAGATGCTTATGCACCTGAATTTGCTCGATTCTGAACTGAAACTCCCTTCTCCTTGCACCCGCCCCAGCCACTGTTGCTGGGTATCGACCTCTATTTGCCAAATCCGCTTATGGAGAAAGTCAATCAGCTATCCCCGCCCTCGTAGCAGGGTAAACTGGGTATAGTTATATCGGATGGTAAATAGGCTCTGTTGCCTTTCCAACCTTTGCCTTTACCGTGGGAAACTCGATTTGGAATCGAATTGGGGGGATGCTGCCTTTCCTATCTCAATGCTCAAAAAGCATCGTATAATATGAGCAAGTGCGTCTTTCTCTTCTGAATTACAATATTCGCAAGCGGATTTCGGTATCTAGAAAGAATGCCCTTGCCTCCGTGCGGGGGTCGCCCGTACACCGGGAAGGGTTGCTCGGTCCACGTTCACATAGGAGCAATGGGTTGATTCTAAAGCGCTGCTCGACTATCAAATGGAGATCACGAAACTCTTAGAAGAGTGCTAGCAACACAAAAGCTCCACCCCGAGCACGCCATCATTACGGTCACCCAATACTCGAGAATGAATGGGACTTAATATTTTTGAATATCTAAAAGGGAAAATGCAGCATAGAACTGGTGAACCATAGGCCATAGGACTGATAGAGTGGAGCTCTTAAATCAAATGTGTTCGATCCGATCCGCCCAAGATTATGCTGTAAGGCATCGACTTCACTTTGAACTTTGCACTCAAGCCTGAATGTGGACCAAGGAGCGACGCATGTGGGTAGGTAGTAGCGCCGACTATGAAAGAGTCCACCCGTTTTAGTTTTAGTGATCATTAGCTGTATTCGGTTCAGAAAGGTGCTAATCTCATCTGTGGGTGTGCTTATTGGGGAGTTACCGACGCTGCCGCTTTGTTAGAGCTTATGACTCAATTGCCATGCTCGGGATCCACATGCTAGGGCATAGTCCATAACTAGATTAGCACCTAAAAACTTGAGATAGAAAAATCCATGGTCATCTGGTTCATATATGATAGTGGCATGCGAGTCGTAACATGCTGTAGAAAAGATAGCAAGACTAGTGTGGCTTTGTTTTAGATCGTCAGAGTGAGTTTCTTCTCTTCTAGCTCTTCGTTTTACAGTTTTCCTAGACTTGTGTGAAAGAAGCCCGCATACCCACTCTTCTTTCTCCCGGAAACCATTCTTTACCTGAACCCGGCCTAAAGATAAGATTAGCCCCTGCCTTCTCTAAAAGCTTCTCTGATTCCGTTGACATGAATGAAACCGTAGTAGGGCAAGAAGCGGTTGAACTAATGGCCTTGAACGAACCGGCCTGAACTGAAAAGGAAGAGTTTGATTTCCAGCCATAGTCATGGGCACTCTTTATTCGGCTGCTCTCGCTATTGGTACGGCGGCTTGAAGCTAGCCTTTCTTCTTTATTGAAGTCAGTACAGAAGGACCTTGAATGCACTTTGCTTTCTCATATCGGTCGGTGTAAAGGTTCAGCCTGGTAGACCTCATAGATAAAGAGAATGGGACCCCGACCCGATGACCTAAGAAAGGAAAATGCTATCAGCTCCGGAACCTCTCGATCAAGCTGCTTCTACTTTTTCTATTCAAGACGGGGAGAAATCATCAATTCAATTAGATGCCGGTTCTTTCCTGAAACTAGCTGCCAGAACTGGGCTAGGATAGGGCGTGCGAAGGGCGAAGGGGATGGCTTCTAGCTGTTCAAACTCCCTATCATCGTATGTAAGATGAAGAGAGAGATGTTCGATATTGCTTCTCCTCTGCCCTACTCTATTGGGAAAGCAGCCGAACTCAGGACTTGATAGATTAGTAATCTAACTTTCTCTCCTCGCCGGTTAAGCTTAGCTTCTCCGTCACCTTTCGTTAAAACGGCTTGAGGCTCATCTTCTTTCTTTCTTGACTCGGATAGGAACCCCTCACCCTACGAAATTCAAAGAGATGGCGGTTCCTCGGCCTTGCCCCATTCTGCTTCTGAACCTATGTATTGGGTTGGGGAAAGCTGCTTAACTTCGCGCCTCAGCCCTTGCATCCTCTCTTTCTTCTTACTCGTTCGTGCCGCTAATGTAATTCCTTCCTTCTTATGCTGCTTGCAACTCCGAGTTGATTGACTTAACTTCATCCCTGGAAAGAAAGATGAGCAGCCAATCCAGGTAAGCAAGAACCTATGCCTTGCCCAGTAGTTCCTATTGATGGAGCTGTTCAAACTAGCTTATTGACAGAACACTCTATCCCAAAACAAGTCTATCGACTCATTATCCTAAAGCTAGCTTCGCTAACAGTAGTGCTTATTTAAGAGTGGGACGACCGCCCTTGTTTAGGGAACGGAGAAAAAGAAGTTCTCATCGATTGACAGAAATGGAAAGCCAGTTCTTATCCCCAGCTAGAGTGAGAAAGCATCTTTATGTCAATAAAACTGATCAAGAAGGATTGGTGGGAAACTCTCCCTTGTTGAATCAGGTGAAGGCGTAACTATTGATTGAATCCGCATCTGGCAGCAGTTTTTACGTTCCAAAAGAAAAGAATAACGTAGGTAGACTAGAAGGATGAGTTTCGGGCTTAAGACATAGTAGCTCTCTTGCGGCTACCTTTGCTATGTCATCCGATGCTGTTCACAAAGCTATAGACCCGGCTATCTCCGAGTTGAAATCGATCCCAGGAATCTTTTTCTTATTCTTAATAGAACCCCATTAACAAGGGGCTCAAGGGAAAGGCCTTTTTATCCCCTCTTAACACTGTGATAGTTAGAAACCTACCGGCTTGCACTTGCAACAGCAAAAGGTCCGAAGGACGCTTAAGACCATCCTCACATCCCTCGCTGTTCAAAGTCCCATCGGGGCAATAGAGGGAGAATCTTCGATTCCTTCTATAACTATAAGGACACCGTTGGATCTTGGTAGCTTCAAGTTAAGATTTTCCTTTCCGTGACCCTTGCAACGGACTTCAGAGCTAGATTGACGTGCCCCAGGTATGGATGGATAGAAAGAAGAGGGCCGAAGGTCCCAAGTTACATGTGCCATGCCAAAGGCACTCCCAAGGGCAAGAGGACCTATGGTCGTATGGCATTTGGACTAGGAAGAGAAGGGCACCAAAGAGTGACCTATGAGCTTGAAACATGCCCTTATCCGGATTGAAGGCCTTAGCCAAGTCTTGGAAGTGAAGCCCCTGCCGACCTTACTTTGGAACTGCATCCATTCCGAGTGGAAGTGAGGGACGCTTCCTTGCTTATTGATTCAATTCCACCAGCAGCTTATTCACTTGAAAACAGAACACCGTATTCAACTACTGCTCCTTCTTAACCCAGGTCCTCTCATACGCCGAGGGCTCCTTGAACATACTTCATGTAACCTTCGGGTTGATCGGGAAGGTCCGGCATCCTTTTGTCATCCGATAGCTAGACCGAATCAAGCTTTAAACCGAATGGTCCCAACAAATGTTGGAGGAAGGGCATTAGAGCAATAGACGGAATTAGTCTTAGTTTAATATCCAATGCAAAGTGGCATTCTCCTAAAATGAAAATGGAAATGGAAAAATGATTAATTATATACTATTAGTAAATATAAAAAAATCAAAATGGAATTCTCTGTAAGAGCTGCGGAACTAGCAAGTCTATTAGAAAGTAGAATTAGCAACTTTGTCACGAGTTTTCAATTGGATGAGATCGGTCGAGTTTTAGCAAAAATCTTTCGAAAATGGCGTACTGTCCCGAGCAAATGCTCTTTGCAGTCATCACCTTGAGGGGGTTCCGGGGAGGAACTAGGATTCGTCCCGCGAAAGGGCGGGATCGGTTGAATAAAGAAAGGTTGTTTCGTACTTGAACCCCGGGACTGATCGGTGTTCCTTTCGGTCGGGTTGGAGTTTTGACCTACTTCAACCTCGTCCCCTTCCCCCATTAAGGTTTTTTGGCCTTGTTTCGCTTCTTGATTCTTAATCAGAATTTGTGTGCTACAATCTCGACCCTCCCCTTCAGCAGATGAAGGACCGGGCTGATCCTGGGTTTCCTTTTCTATGAAAACCTGATGGACAGCGGAATATCCTTCTGGGGCAGGAGGTTGTCCCCCTGACATTCCTTCCGGCCCCGGTGCTGGCAGGTTCTAAAATGGAGCAACAGCACGACTAAGGTCGTCCATCAATAAATAGCCGCCTATGGAAAGGAACAACTTTGAGAAAGCCAGAATAAGGAGCATTCTAAAATAGCGAACGATAAAAAGACGAAGGCCCTTTGGAGCATTCTTCCAAAGTGGGAAAGAAATCAAAAAAGTTCGAAACTTGAGACTAAAAAAAAGAATCTAAATCTAAATAGTAGCACAGATAGAATCAAAAAACCAATTTGTGATTTGCCCGTTCCTAGTCGTCATGATCAAATTCTCTGCCGTCCGAGTCCGAATTTGAGCTCCTACTCCTGCTCCTCCTTTAGGATAGGATCGTCGTTGGTCCTTTTGACATAACTCACGTAGCTTAGAAGAGTGAGAAATTCTTTCCTACCTTCTGTCCTTATGTTGTAGTAAGGTAGGTTTGGGTATAGCAGGACTTGAACCTGCGACCATTAGGTTAAAAGCCCAATGCTCTACCAACTGAGCTATACACCCAAAAAACAGAAATCTAGTAGTAAACGAGTGAAACGAAGTCTGATTGGTGCAGAAAAGAAAAGAGGGCGGGGTTGGGTCTGGCCTTCTCCTCATCATATTAAAGGGGATTGGGCTCGAAAGCCGGCCTTACTCAACAAGCGCACCTTTATTAGTAAGGTTGCTTGTTTCCACTCATTGAAGATTCTATCTAAAAAAGAAGGGGATACTCAAGTTGCTCTCACTGACACCATCTACGAGAAGGTTAGGTCGTCTTTCTTTCCGGCCGCCATACGGTTCGCCTTAAAGCCTTCAACTCCGAAAGGGAAAGGGAGGAGCAGTTATCTATGTAATTACGGTCTTTGTTGGCCGTTGTTCCGGTCGAGCACTCTCTTTTCTTTGCTTTGTCCAATTCCGTCTTACCAAACAAGACTGACTTCTGACCAACCCGCGAAGGGTTGTGAAGTTGGACCAGGTACGAAGAATGAATCTATATCTGTGTACGGTACGGAAGTTGCTGGCACCCACCATACCTTGCTTCGGGGCCGATCTCTTGTATCGAAGCAAACAAATATATATATATTTTGATTGAGTTTGTTCCACCACAAATATCTTTCGCCGCATGGATTGGATAGAGTCCCCTGATCTCGACATCCAAGCACGAATCCCTTCTTCGCTTCGGCGGCGGATAGCAGCATGGGCAAAGCACTCTGCTGCGGCAAGCAGCCGATTCTTATTGCATTCACCAAGATAGTCTTGCTCGCTCCTGAACTCTGCGGCGAGTTCAGCCACCACCTCCGGGCCTGAGCTCTGCTCGAGCGTAGTCAGCCAGCTTCGTGACTTTGCTTAGCTTCCAGCGTTGCAAAGGGATAACCTTTCACTATCTAGGCGCCCTAGAAGGAAAGGAGGGGTCCCACGGAGTTCTTCCCCGAAGGTCAAGCCGTAGTCCCTGTCCCTGGGAGAAGTGGAAGGAGTTGCCGGGTGCAAGCTTTGAAGTAGCGCGCTACCCGCTAGGTTCAATCAAATCAATGAATCAGATTCCCACTTACCCAGTGGGGATAAAGACTATCAAGTCGACGTTCCTCAGGACTTGCCCGGAAGGGAGAATCAATCTCTCTTTCCGATGCGATATCCGATATATGATGTGATTTGCTGACTTATCCCACAGGTTTGTTTCCGCTTTATTTACGCGAGTTTCCTGGTTTCATACCTGCATTCGAGAAAAGCAGAGCCAATCGGGAAAGATGGGAACTCTATAATCATTCTTGTATCTATTTTACAGTCCAGCTGCTGATTGGATGCTGGACTGAATGCCCTCCCTTTACAGGTGCATTACTCCTCGGATGAGGAGCCACCATCGGTACTAGTCCAGGAAGTCAATACTAGCGAGAGTCCCACAGCTGCGCTAGTTCGTTAGGTATAACGTCTTTCGGTCAGCTTTAAAGGCCAAACTAACCCAGTCGCTTTTTTGCATGAGCCCTGTGGAGTCAAGTTACCAAGGACTTGACCGGAAGAGCGTCAATAGACCAAGAGTTGAGAAAGGCCTCGTTCCAGCAAGTGGATGGTGCTTGCTGCCTTCAGCGGGGTATCACCTTTCCTTTTGGTAGTAGGTTGATCTTTGTTTTTCTTCCTCACCCCTTTCGTTATGGTAGGATTGGTCTACCACTCAGCTCATACAAGATAATCGAGTCGAGAAGAACACTAGACAGTGCCCTTGCAGGCCTTATCTATCTCCCGCCCACCTTCAAGTTGGAGATCGACAGTTTCAATAGTCCCAACACCATTCTACCACCCGAGAATGCTCGTCAAACCTTATGTCGTCACCCAAGTGCAAAAGACCTTTTTCTAAGGCCGTTCACGGGTCAGGACGAGCTGTACTTCTACCGATGCTACCATACCAGAATCCGGTGTAATAAATTATTCCGCCCGAAAGGCTTTGATCACACACATCTCTGGGAAACGGAAAAGACACATACCCAAAAAGCGGAAAAATTAGATAATCCGCTCATCTGAGGCGGAGGATTCATATCTATCTTCAGACTTGGGAAAAACTGGAGTTGTTGGTTCGAGGGAAGGAAAAAACGTTGCCCTGTTGGGTCTGGGATTGGTTACGTTTGTTTAAATCTATAGTACGCTGACTGGGCCCCCTGTCCCTGTTATTGGTGCCATAGGTACTGAGATAACACACCAACTCGAGGGAGGTGCTCGACCTAACATTCTCAACCCATATGAGACAGGGTAGCCGCCTAGATTGTTACTGATGCTGAGCCTGCTAAGCCACATATGGAGGGACGCCTCGCTGGTCGGTCTACAGAGCCAAGAAAGAGCACGAAAGAATCTCGGAGGCCAAGATAGAAAATGGAAGTTTTTGTGGGCAGACTTCGAGTACCTTCATTTAGAACAACCAATATACCAATCAGACCACACCAAGTGCCCTTGAGCACCCTGCCAACCAAATGCGCAGGGCGAGAAAGGCGCTCACCTACAACCTCGCCTGCCTCGGCTTAACCGTACTACCCTGTGGGAAAGGTTCCCACCCAATGGACTTAGACTTGGCTAATATTAATATGGGAAAGGGCTATAAAATAAGCGCAGAGCGAGATGTCAATAAGGTCGGGAATAATAACGTGAATGGGAGTATGTATAGAGAGGCTAGTACGTACGGGTTCGGACGGAGATACAACTCTTGAGACCGGGCCTGGATCTTTGGAGTCCGTGTTGCCTCCCCGGACACAGAAAGGCTCATGGAGCTTTATATCAGCGCCGGTCTGTTCAAGGAGCAGAACGGGCGGGAAATTGACTACTGTGCAAAGATGAATTCTTTTTTTTTGAAATCCATTAAGAGCATATTAACAGTAATCCTTAATGCACTGAAAGAATAAGAATACGGTTTTTTTAGTACAAGAAAGAGGAAAGACAACTATAGAGTATGCCCCCTAAGAGAGTAGGGAATGAATATATCAACCATTCGGAAAGAAGTACAGCTAATAGTACGGTAAACAGAAGCAAGACGGTATGCAATCAATTAAAAGAAAAGATACAGGTTGCTTCTGTTCCTCTATCCGTCTGTTTCTCTGTCCACGAATAGCCTCCCTTGCTTCTTCATTCCTGGCTGGCAAGCTCAGTTCTGTTCTAATCACTTCGATTCCCGTACACGAGTACCTTCCTTCAAATATATCTATTCTCTTTCCTAATATGGAAAGTACTTCTGTAAGCGAATCCCTTCTTTCTTTTTCTTTGGTTTGGCTTGCTTCTTAAGCCAATAAGTCCTGTACCTGGTAGGTGCAATCAGTCTGTCCCCTACCATGCCCTACTACCAGATCAGTGGCATGAATTACCGATTCTCGGGATTCAAATAAGGAAGGGAGGAAGATACGCCTTGAAGCATCTCTCCATGCTTAGGGAGGAAATCGATAACTGGAGGAATTAATCCCCTCTTTTAAGAGACATGATTGTCATCGACCGGTTGCAGATGGGAAGAAAGCAAGATAAAGCGAGATAATTTCTTGTTGCCCGGATTTAATGATTCCACTACTAATGAAGATTTCCCTTAGCTACGGAACCTTCGGGACAAAGAATCATACTAGTTCACCTCTTTTTTTCTAAGTCAGGGCCTTCGTAACTTGACTCCACAGGGGAAGCCCTTAGAAGCCTATCTCTGGATCAAGCCCATCCCCGAGCCCTATAGCAATAGACTGTTGGTTAGGCACTCGATAACAGGGGCAGGGAAGGGAGCTGCCGATCCGAGAATCTGTTGATGGCAAGCAAGCATCAAAGGAAAGAGAAGCGGAGGAGAGAACCCGCTAAAGAGCTTCCTACAGGCCAGACTGTAGATCTGGGCATACTATTCTGATCCAAGACCCGTTCTTGGAGGATCATCATAAACTTGAAAGACAGGTGCAATTGCAGGTGGAATATCACCGGTTATCAGCTCTTGGGGGAAGCAGGAAGTTCCTAGAGGTGGGCGAGGACCCTACCCTACCCGTACCCGTCCAAGCAATCAGATGGCCAGGCTCTCGTCATCCGATGAGCTTCACGTGGCGGCCCTACAAGCATGGTATTTAAGAGATGCCCTAAATCTTGTATGATTAGTCGACAAGGGCCCCTCTTCTGGGTTGATCAGTCATTCAGTACAGGAAGACCCCCTAAGAGAGAGTTCACATTCCTTTTATTCTTATGGTTCAGCTTTGGGATCTAGTTTTTCAAGAAAAAGAGGATCAGGATCTGGTGGTTCGGAGATTGGAGGTTTAGCCTTTCCTTTCGAGGAAATAGGTGCTTACTAAGCCTAAAAAGCATTCTATTCAGCTTTTTATTTCTCGTCTCGTAGTAAGCTTCATCTTAATTCCGGCTTGTGTTAAGAGCTTATCTTTGGCTCGTTCTTGGGGTTTGATTCGTAAATCCCAAGCCCAGGGAAGGAGTAAGGCGGCTAGCTCCTCGCTCCTGTCGATCGGTCAGGGTATCAAGAGATTTGATTTTCGGGGAAGGGAAGAGAACAGCTACTACAGCTGGTGTCTTCGGAAATGGCCATGGCCGGATTAGCAGGAGGAAGGTTTTTTACCTTACTGAAACAGAGGTTGAAACTCAAATTGCCATAGATCGCGATTCAAACAAAGAGGTTGGGCTTTCCCAAAAAGTGACAAGGTGGGTGAGCCGCTCCAAGTCGAAAACTATATTTATCACTAAAGGACGAAGCCAAGAACGGAAGGAGGTTTTGAAGACTTTCCTTACGTTTCTTGAATAAGCATGATAGACCTCTTATCTATTGAATAAGCTAATAACATCTATTCATTTAATGAAAAACCCTTCTTAGCAGGACCTAAGGGATTGTCATTCTATTCCCTTCGACATGGGCCATGAGAACGAAATTAGATTAGTACAAGTTCCCGCAGAAATAGCAGTAGTGGAGCAAAGAAGGTGTAGTCGGAATGTCTTGGCAAGAATGCCTTGTTCTGTAGCAAAAGAATAGGCAGCTATTTCATCTGCTGGTATAGAATCGGTTGTTAGTGGGATTTGCGAGTGCTATCGTCTAATAAGAGAAAGAACTACTAGTCGTAGGGCACGAATGGCATAAGACTAGCAAAGGAGGGCCCGTGAGACTTCTCAAATGTGATCGTATCAGCTCTTACTGTTCTCGAATCCCCTGTTCGCATTCTTTATACGAAAGACTTAATCCGATCAATAGCAAGAGTGCTGTGGGACTGATGCATGATCTTCATATAAGAAAGCCTCTTGATGCGGATTTTTCTCCCTTCTTCCTTTCCTTGGGCTAACAATTGGTTGTGCTAAAGGAAATCCCCCTACTCTCGCCGAAGGAAGAGGTTTTTCCATGCTTCTTCTGCCCACCAATCTGGTCTTGCAGGAGTGGTGCTTTGGGAAAGAAGTTACCTTACTTCCCCAGGTCAGAGTTTAGTTGCTATTGAGGCAATGTTAATTTGCATACTTCGCTAAATCAGTCTATTTTTCTCCTTGCATCGGGAGAGGCGACTCTGATCTTCACGTTACGAGGGCGCCCTAGAACCAGGACCCAATCGACAAGGAAAGGCTACTGAGCCGCTTGGCTTCGTTCACTCCGAAAGAAAGAAGTTACCTTGGGTTCGGGTGAGGAGGAATTGAATCTGCCTGGAGCGAGTTGGAGGAGGGGCCAGATATCTTGAGAATGGAGCAACAAAATCCTCATGCTGAGGGTCAACCTATCGGGCCACACGCCCCGAGTATTGAATTCTTATTAAAAAAAATGCCTTCTGTTCTTCGTGGTTGCCAACGTGTGGCCGTAGGAAGAGATGTTTGTACCACGATTTTCGAGAATCTTCATCTGCACCGCAAAAACGACTCAAAATAATGGAGGTACTAAGGGAGCTTGAAACCCACCGCGAAATCTTCCTAAATAATCCGAATCTCAAAGCCGCATACCACTTGATGGTAAGCGTAAACGATTGGGGGAGCAAAGGCACTTCCCAAACCCCGTAGACGACGTACCATAATACTTTCTGTTTATTACTGTTACGGGTGACACTCAGAAAACCCGGGGAGCCGAAGAGAGTGGTCCTAGATAAACCATCTCATCAAATGACTCAGCATATAAAGCCACTGTATATTAAGGCCAACCTGAATGGTAAACCTACCTCTAGAATTGGAATTGAAAATGGATCTGCTGTAAATGTTTTACTTTTACCATTGAGGGTAATGTGGACTCTTGGGAAATCTTTTGATGATCTAATCTCAACTGAAGTTTCTGTTGTGGCTTTTTCTGGGGAGGCAACTAGGGTCATAGGAGTATTACCATTGGAAGTCACAGTAGGCACAAAAACATCATTGTCTGCATTCTTTGTAGTCAACACATTAGCTCACTATCAAGCCTTATTGGGAAGGCATTGGATTCACACAACCCCCTGTCCCTGTTATTGGTGCCATCCTCACAGCACCAGTTTTTGTTAATGTGGAAGGAAGATGATGTTGAGATAGTCTGGGCAGATGATAAAGCCTTTCAGGCAACTTCAGATGCAAGATATTATTCTCTTAACTGCAGACCTATCCAATTTCAGGGAACAAATCCATTAGGAAATCCTAAGAACTTTCTTAGTTCTAACGAATCTGTGTGCAGGAAGCAGGCTAAGGAGTTTTTGAATCCCCAAGCCATCGTGTCTCATTCTAGGCCGATGGGTGTACCAGTTATTGAGATACTCGATGACTAAGCGGACAAGAGAAGAACAAGCGGGAGCTCTGTGAACAAAGTACATCAACAATATACATTGGTTTTACTCTAAAGCAGTGTATATTGTTGTTGTACTTTTTGTGCCATCTATTTCAGTAAATGCAAGTGCTCCTTTTATGGATAGACTTGTTGATTTCGTCTTCACTCGAAATTCAATTTCTCCGGATCAGCATCCAATATTCAAAGTTTCGGCTCTTCCTGTGCCTGAATTACTACAGCGCCTTACCGTCTACTAAAAAATACTACTAAAAGAAGGACCACAAAGCCCTTTGATAGAGATAGGAAATGAACCGGAATGAAAGAAACGTAGTAGAATCACGCGGTGGAACAACGTAGTCGTTAGCGCTTAAGAAATAGAAAGAAAGTAGTGTACTCATTTCGGTCAGCATCATTCTTGCTTATGTCTAAGAAAAAGTCCCCCCTATTCTATTGCTCTAGCTGGACCGGGAGAACTGATTCTTCTCGAATTGACACCATAACAAGATTTACGCGCATCAATCGTTAACTTAACAAGGGATTTGCTTTCTCTAACCCACTTGAGGAGAGTGACAACTATCACTAGATTGTGAACCTGAAGTCTTGAGCGAGGACCTTCTTTCTCCTACGGCAGGGCACGACCCTGACACAATATTCTGTGATTGCTAAGTTTAAAGGCCAGGGAGAGATTCTCCACTAGCATTCTGGCTGAGACAGGAGAAAAAAAGGGTATGAATATCCGAATAGTTCACTCTCCTCCATCCCCCAAGCAGCGAAGAAAGGGAGCCGAGTACCGATCGGTTAGAGTAGCTTGCTTCTACGATGATTTGGTGGCAAATGATGCTGATTTGAGCACCTACTCAGATGACAAGGACAAGATGAGGCGCAAGAACACCTTTGTAATACATAAATTTCACTGGCTTTTTAAGCCAATAGAATAGGCCGTGTCCTGTCCGAGATTGTGGGTCGTACCTGGGTTAACTCGTTTGGTCTTGCTATTGGCTGCCTGTCCAAGGGTGGCTGTTGAAACCTCCTCCTTTCTATACTATACGCAAAATTCCATCCAACCATTCCATTCCGTTGAGCCTAGTCCCATTCCATCAGCAGACTGAACTCCATTCTTGAACGAAAGAGACAACCTGAACACCGCTCTCCCATGGTTTTTCGTTGAGAAGCACTTCTTTTTCATCTTCAATTGGGATCCCGTCGGGAAGGATTACCAACACGCATTACTTCTTTGTATCAGTTCAGACCCTATTGTATCAGAACAGCTCCTTAAAGTCCATTAAGAGGCAAAAGGTTCAATTCAATAGCATAGGCGGTAAGCATATATAGTTATAGGCTGTACCAGTTGGTATGGAAAAGGGGGCAGAATCGAAAGGTTGTGGCGCATAATAGAAGAACTATCGGCAGGGAAGGCAGTCTATCGCCTTATGGCTTAATCTTCCCTAAGAGGTTGGGTCGTTTGAAAGGGCGAGTTCCGAATGTATTATGGTAACCGGCGAGTCAGCTAAAAGGTTTTTAGAAAAGCTAGCTAGCGCATACGATAACTAGAATATTGTTCTGAATGAACAGGAACTGATATGATAATAATGTACATATAATACAAAGAGAGGGGCCAACCTCTTACCTAACAGTGTTTGGGAATGGAAATCTTGACCGGTGCTCTGCTTTCTTCGGGGAATGGGTACTAAGACTCTCTTTGAGACGCCCCTTTCTCCAGGTGAACTATCTAAAAAGAGACATGCGGGTGCACTTTGAGGCCTATGAACTACTCCCGATCACTGCAAATAATGCCCTTTACTTTAAGACCGTTTTCAAGACCTTCCAGGCCCGTTACCCAACGCTCATGTGCTTGAATATGTAGCAGGCTGGACCTTCGATCTGCTTCTGTATCAGCGGCTGAGCCAGAAACTATACCTATCCCAGCTGGAGACCTCTAGGAGAATGGATACCAAAGAATTTCACACATCGCGGGTTTCATTTTCCATTTTATCCTAACCTAAGAAAAGGGATTGGTGCAAGAAGATTCCACCACTCTTTGGGGAAAAAGTTGCCCACCTAAATAAGATGTCTAAACCTAAAGAATAGAAGAGGACAGTCAACAAACTTGGTCCAACATCACTCTTCCCGCTCAAATGGGCTAGGTATAACCTTTCGAAGAGCACTTTCTTGTTTGGAAACCAGGGATGCTCAAAATCTCGAATTGGGCTCTCACCGTTGGTCATTAATTCACTGACCCTATCTCTTCCCCGCTCTGCCGGCGGCAGTGGTCTTGGGTTCGGCTCAGAACTCTGTGGTTTGGACAGATCCTGCTACTTTACATTCATTGTTAGGTCGTTCGTGCATGCCCCCTTCTCAATTACGCGCTTTCGGCTACCAGGTCAGAGTCGGCTGGCATCATGCAAAGGAAAGAGCGATGATTCTCCTTTCAAATCATGAAACTCGCTAGCAGAGAATGAAAAAAGGTTGTTCCTGGATCCGGGCTAGACTTGCTAGCATGCTCTTAGGCATGTTGCTGACCAGCGTTAACGGTCGATCAGTAACTCCCTCATTAACATTAACTCGAACAAAGGTGCTTACTGGATTCAAAAAAGCCCGGGAAGGCCGGAATCGTGGCTTCTTCTAGCACAATGTCTTCGATGATATCGGGTGGGATATCTAGGAGCATTGAGACTGTGGAACTCTGTTCTTACTTGACGGTTGGTGTTGGTTAGAAGGTGATCTCTATCTAGGCAAGTGTGACTAAGGCACTTGTACATACAAGAGGGACAAGGCGAGTCAACGAGATGGCATTCCGTTGCGGCCCTACTGGTGAGACAGACCTTGACAGTCAGGGAACCACCCAATTGAGACTCTTTTGTTTGGCAAAGCAATCGTCGATAGCCGGTGAGCTGGAGAAAGCTTGACTCGAATAACTGGTCTGAGTAAGGGTGATAGACCAATCCTATCATCACCACGAGGTGAGGTGAGGAAGACAAAAACGCGATGCCGGCCTGTCCTTCGGAACTTTTGGGAAGAAGAGTCCTAAGTTCGGGCCAATGCTTTCTTTCTTTCTAGAGACTTTGACTTGAAATAGTTGCCTTCCTCCTTCGTACGCCAGCTTATTCCGTCCGTCGAATCATCAGTAAGGCTTTTTTTTTGTCTTTCATCTAAAACTCCTTTCAATCTCCATTCTCCATACCGGCCGATAGTGGAATGAGCCTCTGGGTGATCCCTGCCATCAATTGATTGCTGTTTCGGACCATCCAATCTTTCCCGTGCTGCTTGCAATCCCGTTTTCTTGAACAATGGAACTGCACTCCCTTAAAATAGATATTCTATATCTCTCTCATTCTTCGATCCGTTCCGAACAACTCAATGAACGGGAAAGCAACTTGACAAAGAGAATTCATTCCCGAACTGAACAGATCGAATCCGTAGATTCTTTTGGAACAAACTCGCGGAATGAACACTCCTTGATTGGTATACCGGTCTTGGAAGAAGGCATAGCGGCGTTTATTGGCAATATGCGCCGTAGCCTGATCGGATTGATTGAAACAAGATTCTGGGAAGGGATTTCACCTTAAGGATTGTCAGGATTTTTAGTACTTATGCTAATTTAGAATTCGGAAGCTGAAGCTAATGCCCTTCCTCTTGAGGAGAGGTAGCTAACCAACTTCTAGGAGATACATAATTGACAGCATTGATCTCTGTAGCTACGCCACCCACGGAATTTAAAGAACCTAAAGGAGCATGAGTCATATATTCCTATTCCGCGGAGCAACGTTCTTGCCAAGGCTGTATGTCTTTTTTCAGTCTACTCAAGTCCAAACCATTGGGACATCATCGGACCCCAGGAAAAGAGAAAGAGATAGAGAATTCCTCTCCCTATCTCTCGAGCGTCTTCAACCCTCTCCTTACTTTATTCGATAGGGGCGAGCGTCGCTTTATTAGTCTAGGGGCCTCTCCCTTTCCCTTTCGGGATGAGGAGGCCTATGAGCCCTTAGTGTGCCCTTAGGCTGTCCTTCTATCTTGAAAGCGTCCTTAACCAACAAGGGAGAGTCACTTCGCTGATGAAGATGGGGAAGAGACCTTAGCCATACAGCCATACATAGGCTTCGCTCTTCCCGTGGTACTTTCCCTCGTCAACTGGGGAAATGGGCTTCGATCCTCTTTGCGTTGATTCTCTAGTCGGAGAGTAATTTAATGATTATCCTCTTGATTTGTCTTTGTTACACCGGGCTTCCAAGTAATAGTATGAACCGCTTGCTCTGCTCGCAGCTTACACAGGGCTGTCGGAGGACTTGAGCGATGAGATCCTGCGAGACCTCATCTGAATAGGTCTCGCTCCGTCCGTGCCTTTTGATTTGACTTGGGATGGGACTGGCTAACCCATGATCTCAGGTTCGAACTCATTATCATAGTATGGGCTTCGGTTCGGAACTCTGAATCGATCAATCGAATGGGACTACTCCGATCCTCGCATCGGTGAAATAACGTATAATAGATAGACCTGGAAATCTAATCTATGCTTTCTGGCTCCTCACTTCCGGTCGGTGCGCCTCCCCTCTCTTTGGAGTTCGCCGCTTTCTTCCTGTGGTGACTATTAGAGCACAAGCCAAGTGTAGTCTTGAACTTTTGCACCAACAACATTGCGGAATATGAGGCTGATTTTATTGGCCTCGATGTGGCGGTCCTCATGGGTGTTCAATTCCTATAAGTTCGAAGAGATTCCCAGCTGGTCATTACAGCAGGCAGGAGAAAAGAGAGGGCGCGGAAGCAAGAAAGCCAAGAACTGGGGCAAAGGTCTCACCCGATGTAGAGCCAGTTTACCACACAGGGGCAAGAATGAAAGCAGCAGTTCGAGCAGATGACCTTTTTTCTGTTGAACCAATAGTAGGTCCAGATGCTATTTCCGGGGGGTACTAAGCCGCATCAAAAGCGGAGGTACTTAGTACTCCCTAACAGTCCGCTGGGCTGGCTTCCGCGTCACCGCCCCTCAATTTCCCTTTTCTTGCTCGTTAGCTATAGGCTATCGCCCCTCTCCCTATGGTCGAGCTAGATCTACCCTATCCCTGTCGCCTTATTAATCTAGGGGCCTCTCGCTTTGCTCGAGCCTACCCATTACGTTAGAAGGCCCTTGCTTGTTTCCTATTGGTCCCTTCCCCTATCTCTAGAAGGCCCTAGGGATGATTAAGAAAGAATATTCAAACTATTTAGTTGAAATCAGAATGGAAATGAATCACCCGTACCGTAATTCGATCATTTAATGATTACTGAACTGAAACTGAAAATAGCGTAAATAGATTCGAACTGAACTGATGGAATGAGAATCTTCTTGATCTTTCTTCCCCAGTAAGGAACTGAACTCATTCTATATGATTGAGTTAGAGCAATTCAGTCGAAACTCTTCATTTCTTATCTCCTTCGTGAGCCATTAGTAATCAGTTGACCTCGTGAAAGTGCCTTCGCGAAGCTGGGCTAGTGCTTTCAACTAGCCTACTTGATCCTATCCTTTACAGAGTCAGGGACTGCAACTGAAATGAGATTGAGAAATTCACTTCTTCTCGTTGATTCTTCCCCTTGGAGTGGATGACGAGTCGGGTATATATGTCCGAAAGGCTTTCCCCCCAAAATGTCGGACTAGGTGGAATGGGTTCATCTGGCATCGTCGGGAGAGAGCCCATGTGGGAGTTTCCTTCTTCAGGCCCTGGATGAGCGTGAACAGAGGAGGATGGGAGCTACAAACTTTGTTGACAAAGGTGTCCTTGACCACTTTCAATAGCAGGTTCATATCTGTGGTGCTTAGAGCCTATGGTTTAAGGAGTAATGGTTCTGGGGCTACGCACCACCAGACAGAGAATCCAATTATCGCACAAAGAGCCAATACGAATCGTATGTCTTTACAATACGAATATACAATAGCATCGGATAGCCTAAAGGTCTTGATCCGCGAGGTTTCCCGATTTATATCGGAAAAGCCAATCCTTCTATCTGGGGAGCGCAGGAGGGGAGTTCTCTCTCTTACCTCTGCAATTTGGAAGGGAAGTTGCCCTCGATTTGCCAAATAAAATAAGCCGAAAAGGGAAAAAATGAATATACAGCTGCCGAGTGGCGCATGTCAAATACAAGTTTTTTTTCCCCGCCCGTCACATCATATACTTCATCCTCTCCTTCTGCTCTTGGTCTAGTAGCTGGTCCCACATCTCTTTCCCCTCCTCCTCCTGCGATTCCTGTCGCTGCTCTTCCACATCGAGCTCGACTTTTTACTTGCACCCATACCGGTGGCCTCAGCGGATTAGCCATACGAACACTTCCAGGAGCCATATTTTCAATAGTTGGGTTACTGCCCACTACCACTCGTACTGGTACTACCCTGCTCTTTCTTGCACGGGAGGAAACCTTCTTACCTCAGGGGTTTTAGAGGTGAGTTTGTTAAACAGTGGAAACATATTAGTTCCTTTATCATTTAAGAGAAATTCAAATGTTATATAGATAATAGATACGGGAGAAGATTCAACCTCTCTTGGCGTGATTTGAATTAGACCATCTCTATCTAGGAAAAGAGTCCCGCCTTCGATGCTTGCTTAATAAGTACCGAATCAAAGTCTAATCCTAACTAAATTCTATACATCATAAAGACGAAAAAGACCCTTTGCCACTTCCTTTTTTCCTAGCTTAAAAGGCGTCCCTTTCTATTATTTGGATATGCCCTTCTTTACGCAAATAAAGCCGCCGAAGAATGGGAATGCTAGACTCTACCAAGTAAAGCAACTCCAACTGTCACTGCAACTGGCTCGCAAACTATTCCTGCTTAGGGCTACAACCACAACCTATGCTATGGAAACTCCCAATGTCAGGTCCAACTTCGACTGTGGAGGATTACCCTATCACTGAAACTGAAACAGGCTTTCTATAGGAACTTTCCTAAGGAGGATAACTTTCTAAATTTCTGTAACTGGATTGCGTAAGGAACTTGAATGCGAAAATCTCCTAGGGCTTTAGGATTATACAGGGAAGAGCACTCCCTAAAAAGATTACACAAGGGAGGATTAGTGCTTTTACTACCTGTGTAAGCCAGAACCAGAAAGAATCCCAAGCACTTCCACTCCAACTCAAGCACCTGGTAAGAAAGAAGGACGGATACTGGCCTCTTAAGAGGTCAAGATAGGGGCTTCATTCTTTTTGGACTTATTCTTTAGACATAGAAAGCATAAGACTAAAAGAACTTGAACATTGACAATAGAAAGTTGACTAAGACCATTCCTCTTCAGCTGAGTAGCCTATCGGATCCCCTTTCGCTTCTGACTCCTATAGAGATTCGGCAACATTCACAAAATCCTCCACTTTCTTTCATAAGAAAACCTCTTGTCAACTAATATTGGGTAGGAAAGGGGATCGCATCACCGACCATACCTAATATTAGATTCTATTAGAGGGGGGTTAAAAAACACTCTCTTTCTAGATTTGATTGACAATGACCCCTCCAGAGGCATACTTTATGGATAAAGGCTCTCCAGCGGCAGACACCGTAGGAAAAAACTCTTCAACGTAAGCAAAAATGTCCCCTTTCATGTTGAAATGAAAGGCCTGTGGGCCAACAATTGACAACTTAATTCTTATTGACGGCGTTTTGATTTGTTTTCAATTACCTTCGCCGCGTGCCCTTGGGTCGATCTGCCAACACTCCTTTCGATAAGTTCCCGCTCGAAGCTCTACCAACTCGGATGCTTTGAAAACAACTCGTTTCGTAAAGCTCCAGCTTTCAACTACCTTTTTCTGGAAAAACGATGATGATTGACCCCCTCGCTCCGACATGCCCTGGGCCAGCCCTCTGACCAACCTCAAATACAAGACTGAGACTTGCCCTACTTCGATCGACGGAAAGCGCAAAAGAACGTATACTCTAGTCCAGTCCGAGGAGCCTTTGGGAAAGGAATTGGCGATCACTGGCTCTTGCCAATTGTGGGAGAAGGGCTCGAACCCCTGACTCCTACCCCTACTCAGTTGAATCCTGTAAATAATACACTTGAAGTGAAGGGCATAGCCTGAAAGGCGAGTTCTAAGTTTGCTCTTACTCTTATCCGGGATTCGCTTCCAACTCTGATAGTTATGGGGGAAGTAGTCCTTCAATCAAATCCAGCTTGGAGGCGGAAAGTCTTCACTTTTACAGAAAGGAAGGAAATCTCAGTGTCAGCCTCATTTCCTCTTAGAGCGATAGGATTCCTTTTTGCTTCTGGAAGACAGTCTGGATTAGCACAACTATTGGGATACCTTCACGGGCAAGGCTCCAACCTCAAAGCCTGTGCCCTACTTGCTTCCTCTTTAGTGAAGGCGGAGTCGTCCCATTAACTCCACTTACTTTTGGGCTCTCCCCCGCCCTTACTCTGATTCTTATCGCACGAACTCAATCTTATCCAACTCCCCGGCATTCTTTGGAGTCGATCTGCTAACATTGATGCCAACCCAAGATAGGGCCTAGAACTTTCTCTGGATTTGCCGTCTCCGTAAGCAATGGAGAATGGAGGGGAGGACTTTTTCTTACTGCTAGAGTAGAGCGGTATCCTTTTTTAATCCCAGATACTGCATTCTAGATCGAAGCTTCTGCCAAATCCATTTTTTATCACTAGCTCGAAACTCTATAGACGATTAGGAGAAAACATCCTAGTAAGCGACAACATCCCCTTCAGTGGTAACCACCGATGCCGCGGAGGAGTCTGATGTTAGTCTTGAATTGTCTTCTAAAACGGAGA